>NW_015647021.1:84110-89877 GCF_001515625.1 Sinocyclocheilus rhinocerous
TATATATACATTTATATTTATTACAGTAATTAATATCATGGTAATGAGAACTGGGGTGGAGATGCCATCATAAACATAGACTTTTCTTGAAGCACAGTATAATTTCTTATTTTTTATAATATTGCAGATTAAATAATAAGGTGTGAAGCGTCGGTTGTGTTTGTGTTATCAGTCGTGCTTCTCTCTCTGATCTCCATTAACCTGATGAGATCTCACACACCAGCATCGGCCCGCTGCCGTCACTGATTGATCTGGACGGCCCTCCGCTTACCGGGAACCATAAACACTCTTACAATTCACAAGTCAGCCATTCATCCCCAATACATGGACATCCTGCCTCACACTGCTGTTCAAATACAACCACTAAACATACTAAATACAACTAACATGCTAGGAATCATGCATGAAAGCAAAGCATTGTGCTTCATCTTTAGGAGACGTCAGATCTGATGGACAGCCATGGATTCTGATACATAAGCCTCTTTTTTCAGTTTATCATTTTCCTTGTAGAGGCTTTTAAAATGCTACCTGTTGTCAGTAATTATGAATAATTATTATTTTCTGCAGAATTCTTTTTCAGCCTTTAGGGCACTTTGAAAGTGTGATTGCCAAATGTTATATTATATTGTATTTATAATTTTGGATATTACATTTTATATTCTATTTTTTATATATCTTATATTATGTATTACATTTTCAGTCTATAAACATGTATTTTTTTATAGCAAAAAAAACCCCTATAAAATATATGTTTTTGCAAATGTAATGCATTTTTATACAAAATGCATTTTTATAATATATAATAATGTGTGTGTGTGCGCACGTTTGTGTGTGTGTGTGTGTTTGTAGTAATTCAGCCCTTAGGCTGTTCCAAAATTCTAATTGACAAATTTTGGATGAATTTTGGAAAGTCTTTTTTCTTATATTATATTTTATTTTGCATTTTTATATTATATTTTGTATACATCTTATATAGAACAGTACATACCTTACATTATATATTACATTTTTGCAGACTATGAACATGTATTTTCCTTGCTTTTTATTACAAAACAAATCTTTAAAATATATACAACAGTACTATTATTGCGAATATATTTGAATACTTTTTTATACAAAATACTTTTTTATATAACAATTACTATTATGTATGTATGCATGTATTTATTTATTCATTTATTTATTGTAGTAATTCTGCCCTTAGGCCATTTTTTAAAGTGTAGTTGACCAATTTTGAATGAATTTTGGAAAGTCATTTATCTTATATTATATTTTATTTTACATTTTTAGATTATATTTTGTGTGTATTTTACATTATATATTACATTTGCAGTCTATAAACATGTATTTTCCCTAGCTTTTTATTACAAAAAAATCTATAAAATATACACAACAATATGCAATTTTGTAAGTATTCTATATTTTAATACATTTTTATACAAAATGTATTTTTATATAATAATCGTATATAATGTCTATGTGTTGATTGATTGATTGATTGATTGATTGATGAAATCCGGCCCCGTATCTGTTGACTGTGTATTACTTGAAGAAGAATCTGCAAATATTGAATTATGTACCTGTTTTATTTAATTTACAGCATTTAATGCTTTTTCGTGGGTTTTTTTATGAGTTCATTGATTTTTTGACCCTGTATATGACTAATAAATACATTTTTGGATAATCAGTCCCTAATATTAATGCAATATTAATGGTTTACTATTTGCAACACAACATCAGACGTTCCATACGGAGGCATGTCGGTTCCGCTGAGTCCTCAGTGTTTCCTGTTCCTGTGGTGTGTGTCATGTGACTGTGTGTGTTTTCCAGCTGGATGCGGAGGCCAGCGATCTGCTGAAAGAGCTGCAGAATAAACTCAATACGGTGCTGGATGAGCTCAGCGGCGTCTTCGGCTCCAGGTGACTTATGTATGAGGGAATCATGGGTAAAGCAAGCTGACCCTGGAGCACAAAACCAGTCATAAGGGTCAATTTTTCAAAGTTGATATTTATACATCATCTGAAAGCTGAATAAATAGCTTTCCATTGATGTATGGTTTGTTAGGATAGGACAATATTTGGCTGAGACTTTTCTTGAAGCACAGTATAATTTCTTATTTTTTATAATATTGCAGATTAAATAATAAGGTGTGAAGCGTCGGTTGTGTTTGTGTTATCAGTCGTGCTTCTCTCTCTGATCTCCATTAACCTGATGAGATCTCACACACCAGCATCGGCCCGCTGCCGTCACTGATTGATCTGGACGGCCCTCCGCTTACCGGGAACCATAAACACTCTTACAATTCACAAGTCAGCCATTCATCCCCAATACATGGACATCCTGCCTCACACTGCTGTTCAAATACAACCACTAAACATACTAAATACAACTAACATGCTAGGAATCATGCATGAAAGCAAAGCATTGTGCTTCATCTTTAGGAGACGTCAGATCTGATGGACAGCCATGGATTCTGATACATAAGCCTCTTTTTTCAGTTTATCATTTTCCTTGTAGAGGCTTTTAAAATGCTACCTGTTGTCAGTAATTATGAATAATTATTATTTTCTGCAGAATTCTTTTTCAGCCCTTAGGGCACTTTGAAAGTGTGATTGCCAAATGTTATATTATATTGTATTTATAATTTTGGATATTACATTTTATATTCTATTTTTTATATATCTTATATTATGTATTACATTTTCAGTCAGTCTATATGTATTTTTTTATAGCAAAAAAAACCCCTATAAAATATATGTTTTTGCAAATGTAATGCATTTTTATACAAAATGCGTTTTTATAATATATAATAATGTGTGTGTGTGCGCACGTTTGTGTGTGTGTGTGTTTGTAGTAATTCAGCCCTTAGGCTGTTCCAAAATTCTAATTGACAAATTTTGGATGAATTTTGGAAAGTCTTTTTTCTTATATTATATTTTATTTTGCATTTTTATATTATATTTTGTATACATCTTATATAGAACAGTACATACCTTACATTATATATTACATTTTTGCAGACTATGAACATGTATTTTCCTTGCTTTTTATTACAAAACAAATCTTTAAAATATATACAACAGTACTATTATTGCGAATATATTTGAATACTTTTTTATACAAAATACTTTTTTATATAACAATTACTATTATGTATGTATGTATGTATGTATGAATGTATTTATTTATTCATTTATTTATTGTAGTAATTCTGCCTGTAGGTAATTTTTTAAAGTGTAGTTGACAAATTTTTAATGAATTTTGGAAAGTCATTTATCATATATTATATTTTATTTTACATTTTTAGATTATATTTTGTGTATATTTTACATTATATATTACATTTGCAGTCTATAAACATGTATTTTCCCTAGCTTTTTATTACAAAAAAATCTATAAAATATACACAACAATATGCAATTTTGTAAGTATTCTATATTTTAATACATTTTTATACAAAATGTATTTTTATATAATAATCGTATATAATGTCTATGTGTTGATTGATTGATTGATTGATTGATTGATGAAATCCGGCCCCGTATCTGTTGACTGTGTATTACTTGAAGAAGAATCTGCAAATATTGAATTATGTACCTGTTTTATTTAATTTACAGCATTTAATGCTTTTTCGTGGGTTTTTTTATGAGTTCATTGATTTTTTGACCCTGTATATGACTAATAAATACATTTTTGGATAATCAGTCCCTAATATTAATGCAATATTAATGGTTTACTATTTGCAACACAACATCAGACGTTCCATACGGAGGCATGTCGGTTCCGCTGAGTCCTCAGTGTTTCCTGTTCCTGTGGTGTGTGTCATGTGACTGTGTGTGTTTTCCAGCTGGATGCGGAGGCCAGCGATCTGCTGAAAGAGCTGCAGAATAAACTCAATACGGTGCTGGATGAGCTCAGCGGCGTCTTCGGCTCCAGGTGACTTATGTATGAGGGAATCATGGGTAAAGCAAGCTGACCCTGGAGCACAAAACCAGTCATAAGGGTCAATTTTTCAAAGTTGATATTTATACATCATCTGAAAGCTGAATAAATAGCTTTCCATTGATGTATGGTTTGTTAGGATAGGACAATATTTGGCTGAGATACAACTATTTGAAAATCTGGAATCTGAGGGTGCAAAAAAATCTAAATATTGAGAAAATCATCTTTAAAGTTGTTCAAATTAAGTTCTTAGCAATGCATATCACTAATCAAAAATTAAGTTTTGATATATTTACAGTAGGACATTTACAAAATATCTTCATGGAACATGATCTTTACTTAATATCCTACTGATTTTTGGCATAAAAGAAAAATCTATCATTTTGACCCATACAATGTATTTTTGGCTATTGCTACAAATATACCCCAGCGACTTAAGACTGTTTTTGTGCTCCTGGGTCACATATACTGTATTATTGATTCACTTTGATTATGTCAGCAGAGGGAAAGAAAGTTAACACATTTAGATGAAAACAAGGAAATAAAGCATGTGCGCTGGTGAATCATTAAGACCTGCGATTTATGAAGTAAATAGGATCCATTTTCCAGTCATTTCAGATTAGCTTGAATGTCACAGTTTTCATTTTTTTTTCTAGTTTATTTATTTTATTTTATATTTTATTTTATTAGAATCAGAATCAGAAAGAGCTTTATTAGCAAGTGTGCTTAAACACACAAGGGATTTTTAATATTTAACAAAATAAACAAGTGATTAAAAATAAATACGAGAAATAAATTAAAATAAAATAAAATTTTTATTGAGGACATATATTTTATTTGATAGTTAAAATAATAAAAATCACTGTTTTATATGTATGTATTTAATACAATAAAATATTTGTATTGATTAGAATTTATGAAATAAAATAGAAAATAATTTTCATGGAGGAAATCCTTTTCATATTTTATTTATAGTTCTAATATATTTAACGAAGGTCTTATATATTTTACTGTATAGCTAACATAAAATACACCTGCAACATTTATGGAGGAAGTATATAGATCCATTTTGCATTAAATTCATGCCTTCTGTGATTAGAAAACAGAGACAAATAGATGAGCTTGAATGATAAAAATCATAGTTTTCTTTTCTTTTCTTTTCTTTTATGTTATTTTATTAAATAAAAATATTTTATAGAGTACTTATATATTTTATTTTATGGTTATATCGACATACAGGTGAGCTCGAATGATGAAAACGTGTTCTTCATTCTTAAATGAATGCTAGTATGGATGTAGTTTTTAGGTTTACCATGTCTGTGCAGTTTCAAGCCGGTCATTGAGGACTGTGTCAAACAAATGAACCAGGAGCTGATGCAGATGAAGGGAAGCACAGGGAACAAGAGTAACGCAGCCATGGACGCAGAGACCGTCCTGAGACCCCTCATGGACCTGCTGGACAAGAAGTGAGGAAACCCACAGCTACATCTGTTGAAGCACCAGTTGTGTTTCTTTCTTTCACTCAGTCCCTCTTTTTTCTCTCCAGCCTAATTCTGTTTGCCAAGATCTGTGAGAAGACAGTTCTCAAACGGGTCCTTAAGGAGCTGTGGAAGATAGTGCTCAACACTATCGAACAACAGATTGTTCTTCCACCTCTCTCAGACCAGACAGTGAGTGTAACACGTCTGTCTCTGACACACACACACACACACACACACACACACGCACACACACACACTCACACACACTCGCACACGCACACGCACACGCACTCGCACACACACTCACACACTCACACACACACACACACACACTCACACTCACA
>NW_015647021.1:89912-97814 GCF_001515625.1 Sinocyclocheilus rhinocerous
CACACACACTCACACTCACACACACACACACACACACACACACACACACGAGACGTGTCTCTCTGCATCTGCTCCTAACACAAGCTCATGGAAATGTGAGTGAAGACACAATCACAGATCAGCTCAGGATGGAAAGAAACGTGCTCCTTTTTGAAAAGTGCTGTTTAGCGGTTAAGGTGATCTACAAAGAGGAATAAACATAATTAGGAACACCAGATGTTTCATAGTTTTAAACATATTTATTTATTTATTTATTTATAAAATTCAATATTTTTTATGGAGGGCTCGTATATTTTATTTCATAGCTATAAAATGAAAATGAAATGAATGAATAAAAATGATATAAAATGAAATAAAAATAAAATGTAATGTAATGGAGGCCGTGTGTATTTCACTTTATAGCTAAGATAAAAGAGAATAATGGAGAGCTTAACAGATTTTATTTCATAGATAAAATATTAAATAATGAGATCTTATATATGTATGTATGTATATATATATTATTTCAAAGCTATAAAATAAAACAATGCATAGCTTATATATTTTATTTCATAGATAAAATAAAAATATATACTCTATAATTTAGGGCCTATATATTTGACTTAATAGCTAAAATTTTATTAAATTAAATATTTAGTGTATGGCTTTTATTTTTTATTTCATAGCTATAAAATAAAATATATTTAAGGTAGGCCTTGTATATTTTACTTTATAGTTAAAATAAAATAAAATGATGCAAAGCTTATATATTCCATTTCTAAAATAAAATACATGTATAAAAATAGAGTATTTAATCAAAGCCATATACAGTATATATATATATATATATTTTTTTTTTTCAATGTTGTCACAATGGCCGTTATTGTTTTTGGAAAATACTATTCCAGTTAGTGACATGAACAAACAAAATGTTTTGTGCTTTTGTTTAACAGCAAGGGGCTCAGATGATTTTCAGCGCTGCCAAGGACCTCGGCCAGCTCTCCAAACTCAAGGTGAGGACTTGGTTTTCCAATCTATGCTAAAGAAAACGTTATAACTTTCATTTAAAAGGGATAGTTGACCCATAAAATAAAAATTGTGTTGTTATAACTCCAAAAAAGGTTGTTCAAAATCGTCCCAGCTAACAGGGAACATGCTCAGAGTGATTGGACAAGGTTCTCTGAAAGTTATGAACAAACATTCTGGTAACGTTTATAAAACGTCTATTCAAAGTTATCTGGTTATCTTTAATAACATCCTTAAAACATAAGCACAAACGTTTTTTTTATACATCGTTTATGGAACTTTTTTTCCAGAAACGTTTTAGTTGCATTTAATCAAAATGTAAATATTTTTAAATTTTTAAACCATTTTTAAAAAAATATGTTACTACTGTTTCAGAACGTTCAGAGAACATTCAAAAGTAAAATTTGCAAAATGATACAATGAATTGTCCCATTAATGTTCACATAACCAAGAAAAGACGTTTCGGATGATCACGTTCAGAGAACCTCCAGAAATAATGTTTTCATAACTTAACAGGAACGTTAGCAACAAGTAAACATTTTTATTAGCTTGTTTTTTTTAAATTATACAAAATGAGCTTTTGCAAAAAGCAAAAACATTCTCAAAACATTTGCACAAAAACATGATTTATACATCGTTCAGGGAGCTTTTTTCTGAAACGTTTCAATTGGACGTTCATCTACCATTGATTTTTGAATGCTACTATGTTCAGAGAATATTCAAAAGTTCTCATAATGTTTGCAAAATGATAAAAGAGAAATGTTTCTTTAACGTTCAGAAAACATCCAGAAATAACGTTTTCATAACTTAATGGGAACATTAGCAAAACATTCTTAGAACATTTTATTAACTGTTTTTTGACAGTATACAAGTATGTGGGTGTGTAGATTTAAATTTTTGCACGAACTGTTGCTTTAATAATGTTAATAGAACATTCATTCCGAGTTATCTGGCCTTTAGTAACATTCTCAAAAATGTCATTTATACATTGTTCATGACACGTTTTTTTGTTCTGAAACGTTTTAATTGGATGTTTTGCTACCATTTATTTTTTTTTAAATGGTACTGTTGCTATGTTCAGAGAACATTCAAATGTAACATTTCCATAATGTTTGCAAAATGATAAAACGGAATGTTCCCTTAATGTTCACATAACCAAGAAAAGACGTTTGTAAAACATTCAGATCAAAATGATCAGAGAACACTGAGAAATAACATTTTCATAACATTGTAAGTCGCTTTGGATAAAAGCATCTTCTACATGAATAAATGTAAATGTGTGTGCGTGCGTGTGTGTGTGTGTGTGTGTGTGTGTGTGTGTGTGTGTGTGATTGTGTTTGTGTGTGTGTGTGTGTGTGTGTGTGTTTGTTTTTTGCATGAACTTTAAGCAATGGCTTTCATGTGTTTGGACATGAGCCCAAAATAGGAGGTAATTGGTTTAATAATCAAACCTGTGAATACAAATATGTGCATCAGATTGCAGACGTTAACAAGGCATGTTCAGCTTAAAGTGGCAGGATTTTGTCAGATCTGGAAGGCATCGCTCCTCGTGGAGCTCAGAGGACTCGGAGCAGCACTAGATATCCACTATCCTCACAAATTACAGCAGCGCTTTCATGTAGCTCCCGTTTAGCTGCAAAAACTCTTTCTGGCTTATGCTAAGGCTTTACAGCTGTCCGTCAAACGCTGCCCGTTTGCATCATTACGGTCTCTCTGGAAAACTTCCCTGCTTCTGCTGGTGTAATTATATGTGCCCCGCTGAGGAGTTTAAGTCCAGAGGAGGATCTGAGCAGGTGTGAGAGAGATGGAGGGCTTCTCGTCATTATGTCTCCACAGTCCAGCGGTGGAGACACTCCATCTCATTTGTACCTCTCTCTGTACTGTAACCCTAACCCTAACCCTAACTCTCTGTATTTATTTCTGTGATGCGCAGCTGTATTTTCAGCATCATTACTCCAGTCTTCAGTGTCACATGAACATCAGAAATCATTCTAATATGCTGATTTGCTGCTCAAGAAACATTTCTGATTATTATCAATGTTGAAAACAGTCGTGCTGCACAATATTTTTGTGGAAACTGTGATACATTTTGTTTTTCAGGATTCACAGGTGAACAGAAAGTTCAAAAGAACAGCATTTATTTGAAATAGAAATCTTTTGTAACATTATAAACGTCTTTACTGTCGCTTTTGATCGATTTAAAGCATCCTTGATGAATAAAAGTATTAATTTCTTTAAAAAAAAATTATCTAAACATTCAGAAATCAAGATTCATTTACTTGAGAAGCAAAATTAGTTAAGATATTAAGTACAAAATGTCTAAATTAAGTGAATTTAAGACTAAAGCAAGAAAAAAAAATCTGACAGTGGGGTTAGAAAAATAATTTAAAAAGAAAACGATTATTTTTCTGACCCCACTGGCAAATATTTATTCTTGTTTCAAGTAAAAACACTTCATTTTGATAATCTTTTCAAAACAATTTTGCTTCTGAAATAAATGTATCTTGATTCAAGAATGTTTAAACATTTGTACTGAAAATCAAGACAAAAATTCCAAAATATAAGTTCTATTGATTACTGCATCTTATGTAGCTGCTGAGGTGGTGGGTTTTTTTATTATTGCACTGTGCATCCAGTGAGGTTTTATGAAAGTGCAGTAAGATTTAACACACGCTGAGTTCTGAAATGTGCATTCGGTGTGTTTGTGTTTGTTCTGGAGTGCAGCGAGTCTAAATGTGTTCTGACCTGAACAGCTGATCAATACACTAAAGGTGTGAGCGCGTCTCTGAAGCTGGGAGAAGTCAGTGGACAGAATCAGCTCTTGCTCTTGCAACACTGACTCGCACGCCGCTCTCTTATCACTCTCGGGCTTATTTATATTAAACTTTGCACCGCCATTGACCTGTAAGATTAAATGAAATTGCTCCTAGAAAACCCTGCTGACCTCTGAATGTTGTATGCATGCAAAGCTCACATTAAAAGACTAACGCACACTGGCCATCCTTATAAATCCTGAGATTTTGTGTGGGTTTTACCTGAATATCCCACCTAATGTTATGGACAGGGTTCCGGTGTTCAAATAAACTGACCAGAGAAGATGGAGGGAACTTTTGAAAACAGCTGGTATTAAGTCATTTTAGAAAAAAGAGAGAAACAAACTAGGAAACATGTTAAACAAAACTGAGTGCTCACAGCCCTTTTTTTATTTATTTATTTTTATTTAGCAATGAATTGAAATATATAAGACTAGAACAACTAGAACAAAATAAAAATGAAATAATACATTATAATATATTTGCTATTGGCTTTTAATTTTATAGCTAAAATAAATATATACATAAATAATGGAGGGCATGTATATTTTTCTTTACAGCTGAAATAAAATAAAAAACAGCAAACTTGTCAAGCAAATCTAAACTCTCAGAATTATTCTATGCATTGCATTTTATCAAAGTGGTTTAACATAAAGTAGTTTAGCTTGACCAGCTTTGGAAATGGAGGAAAATATATTTTTAATTTTATTTTGTTTTGTTTTATTTTATTTTATCATTTTAGCTATGAAGTAAAATATATACAGTACACCCTTCATAAAAGAAAATATTCCATTTTATTACTAAAACAAAATAAAACATTTTATTGGAGGTCTTATATGTTTTATTTATATAAATATTATTATAGCTAAAATAAAATATAATATGGAGGGCATGCATATTATAATTAGCTCAAATCAAATCAAATAAAAACAGCAAACATGTCTGAACAAGTCATTTTATGCATGGCATTTCATTCAAATTCTTTTACATGAGGTGGTATATATAGTTAGACCCGTGTTGGAAATGAATGTGGGACAAGATTTGAAGTGCATTTTAATGCGGATGTAAAGAGTAATTGACTCTGTCTTTCTCTGTGTTCAGGAGCATGTGATCCGGGAGGAAGCTCGCAGTCTGAGCCCTCGACAATGTGCCGCCATGGATTTAGTGCTTCCCACCATCAAGGTATGGGCTTCTCGCTCTTCTTCTGCTCTGATTCAGGGCTCAGTCGCATGAACTGCTGCATAGACTGGTGCTACAATCAAACACCTGCTTTTAAATTCAGGTGCATAAAAATGTAGCTTAGTTTGGAAAATGAAGACTGGTTATCATTAGGCTTATTTATGTTTTTTAGGTATGCACACAGACTGTTCACTGCTACATATTCCACACATAAAAAGAGACTCAAAATTGCATTATCGTATTCAGTATATGTATTTTGTTCTGTGATTGTGTCCTCAATGCATTGAGTTCCTCTCCAGGCCTCCGGAGGGCGATGCTGTGCATGCAGAAACTCCAGCATTTATGAGCAGCTTCATGCAACTTAAACATACTCCTTTTTTCCAGAAATGCATCAGGTTTAAGTGATGACGTGAATTTTTCCAAATACGAACCACATTGTCTTCGGTTGAAGCATGTGGAATGGAGTCAGATTAGATCTGACCTGGATTCCCTTTACTTACAGTGGAGTGTAGCTGTAGCTGTGGTGTAAAAATGCATGCAGCATCAAAGATATTACTGATTCCGTCGTTCCTCCCTGTTGGGATCGGTCATGGAGTGGGAATTTGGCTCATTGGTATTCTGAGGACTGAACAGCTGCACGCAGAGATGAGCTCAGGATTCTGTGCTCGAGGAGCAAAGCAACGACAGAGAAGATATCTGCTGAGATTAATGAGAATAATAATTAATGTGTGAGTGGGAAGAAAAGAGACACAGACAGATAAAAAGAGGGAGAGGAGAACAATCCCTGTCTGATGTCTTTGTTTTGTCTTTTTAAACATGAATCCATCAATGCACTTCGAAATATATTTTTCTTTTAATATTTTCTATTAAAATATCTAACCATTATTAAAATAAATCAATAATATTGTAAGACTTATATAGAATATAGAATATGATGTATCTTGAATTATTTTTTTCTTAAAACATTGGCAATTTATTTTTAGATAGATATCATTTATTATTTTTGATTGTTTTATTTTTATATATTTATTGATATTTTTTAAAGGGAAAACTCACATATGATGTATCTTGAGTTTTTTTTTTTTTTACAAATTGGCAATTTTTACTTTTTAACCATGTTTTTAGATAGATAGATAGATAGATAGATAGATAGATAGAACGATAGATAGATAGATAGATAGATAGATAGATAGATAGATAGATAGATAGATATGGACAATGCTATACAAATTAATTTTTTTTTATTATTTTTTTATTATTTTATTGTGTTTTATTTTTATATATTTATATTTTATTTAATTATTTAAAGTCAAAGTGAGAGAAAAAAAACTATGATATTTAGATATGCAAAACATTAGAAATGCTAAACAATTGTTGGGTAGACATTCCAGTAGATAAATATTTAGGAGGATAAACACTATTAAAATAAATTAATAATATTATAAGACTTATTTGCTGAGAATACAAGGTATATCTTGAATTAAATTTATTTTTCTTAACACATTAGCACATTTTTACCTTTTTTTGTTTTAAGCATAAATCTCAATATGTTGTTAGACTGATGCATTGGTGCATGTGACTTATAATTAATTAATAAATAAATAATCAAATATTTTTCTGAATGCAAGTCTTATTATCTTATGCAACTTTGCAGATGAATTAATTTATCTAGTTTTATGGATGCTTAGATTTTAGATTGCAAAAATCAGCAATGTATTTTATGTATTCTAACTATTTTTGGCGCCATAAAAATGAATGCCTCTTGATACTGTATGAAGACAATATACAAAAATATAATATTAGTGTGTTGTTGATCATCTGAACTAAATGCAAAATGTATCTGCAAATGACAGATGGAACATCAAATACAACATGAAATAAAAAAAATAATAAAATAAAGCAGGGCCTTCGCCACTGCTCTCAAACACACAATAGAAAAAAGCTCTATATGAATAATGCAGCTGAAATAATGGGCCACCAGAAGATCAAAAAAGCATGCATTTGAAAGCCAGCATATTTCAAGTATTTTCATAACACAAAGACTGATCTGATCAGCACATGAAAGCACATGGAACATATAAACATGATCCTTAATATGTGCACTGAATCTGTTACTCTGATGAGTTTCATAAAAGCTTGTTTATTCTTTATTCTGTATTATTACCAAAGTGATGCTCGTCCTGACCAATCAATACAGCCGACAAACCACATCAGCCATTCATCATCAGCTTAATTAGAGTCCAGCTCACAGCCAGAGGCCTTCATCAGCAGACAATCAGACGCTGCTCACTGGACTTCATCACACTCATAGATAGATAGATGGATGGATGGATGGATGGATGGATAGATAGATAGATAGATAGATAGATAGATAGATAGATAGATAGATAGATGATGGATGGATGGATGGATGGATGGATAGATAGATAGATAGATAGATAGATAGATAGATAGATAGATAGATGATGGATGGATGGATGGATGGATAGATAGAATGATAGAACGATGGATGGATGGATGGATGGAACGATAGATCGATAGAACGATAGATAGAACGATAGATAGATAGATAGATGGATAGGAAGATGATAGATAGATAGATAGATAGATAGATGGATGGATGGATGGATGGATGGATGGAACGATAGATCGATAGAACAATAGATAGAACGATAGATAGATCGATAGAACGATAGATAGAACGATAGATAGATAGATAGATAGATAGATAGATAGATAGATAGATAGATGGATGGATGGAGGATGGATGGATGGATGGATGGATGGATGGATGGATGGATGGATGGATGGATGGATGGATGGATGGATGGATGGATGGATGGATGGATGGATGGATGGATGGATGGATGGATGGATGGATGGATGGATGGATGGATGGATGGAT
>NW_015647021.1:97915-104509 GCF_001515625.1 Sinocyclocheilus rhinocerous
GATGGATGGATGGATGAATTTATTTATTTATTTATTTTATTTTATAGATAGATATGAATGATGCTACACAAATAAAATGTATTATTTATTTATTTATATATTTATTTTTATTGAGTTTAACAGATAGATATAAATGATCCTATTCAAATTAAATGTTTTTTTTTTGTTGTTTTATAGATAGATATGAATGATGCTTCACAAATAAAATGTATTATTTATTTATTTTTATTGAGTTTAATAGATTATATAAATGATCCTATTCAAATTAAATGTAATTTATTATTTTAATTTTTAGTTTTATAGATATGAATGATTCTACACAAATAAAATGTATTATTTATTTATTTATTTTTATTGAGTTTAATAGATAGATATAAATTATCCTATTCAAATTAAATGTTAATTTAAATGTATTTTTTTAATTTAAATGTATTTTTTAGTTTTATAGATAGCTATGAATGATGCTTCACAAATCATTTATAATAAATAATTTATTTATTTTAATAAGGTCAAAGTCAAAGAAACTAAATGCAAACATTAGATATGGAAAATAGAAAGGCTAAACAATACAAGGAATAAATATTTAGATGAGTAATTTAGTTTCTATATTTTTTTATTCTGACCTGTGAAGCACTTTGAGCTGCATTTTATATATGAAAGATGCAATTAAAATGTATACAATTAAAATACAATTTTAATTATATATGATTAAAAATATTTGATTTGATTTTAAAGGTCAAAATAAGGGAAAAACTCAATGCAAGCATTGAAAACGACACCTGGCCTTTCCTGAGCGCCGGAGCGATTGATTCCTCGGTGGAAACCTCATCTGTCTCAATCACGGCAGAGATGCAAACGTCAGCGCTCGTCCTCACCGCTCACGCTCTAATCGGCCTTTACGCTAATAGAATAATAAAGTAGATCTGATCAAATGCCAGTCGTCTCTCACACTCATGTCCAGCGGTGGACGGTGATCTCTGCAGCTCCGGGCTTCTGTTTAACCCCCATCTGATTGTGTTCAGCTGACAGACGAGTTATCTGTCTCACGTCTCGCCGTTAAAGGGATAGTTCACCCAAAAATGAAAATTTGATGTTTATCTGCTTACCCCCAAGGCATTCAAGATGTAGGTGAATTTGTTTCTTCAGTAGAACACAAACTGAGATTTTTAAGTCAAACCGTTGCAGTCTGTCAGTCCTATAATGTCAGTGGATGGGAATCATGGCTTTGAGAGTCATAAAACATACACAAACAAAACCCAATTATTTGTGAAATTTACTAGCAATTTCTGAGTGAAAATTGTTTTGAAGTAAATCCTATACCAATTTTCTCAGTGTAGGCCAAGCCAATATTTTATTTTATTCGACCCACATTAAAAAGTATTTACAATGTTTTGGACATTTAAAGATCAATGAAGAAACACTTGATTTCAATCTTTGTAAATTGACTTTAATATTTCATCCAATATATAAAGACATGAAAATGTGCTGCTTAGTAGAAGTAACCCTGATTCTGTATATGATTCATTTACTCTGTCACAGTAAATAGATGTTTTTCAGGTGTTTTCTGAGTGAAGGATGAGCGATTTGCAGATACATGTAACATGTTTGAGTCTCTCAGTAACCAGTGCGCTTGTTTCTCTGTTCAGCAATATTTCCACGCGGGTGGAAACGGTCTGAAGAAAACCTTCCTGGAGAAGAGCCCCGATCTCAAGTCCTTGAAATACGCCCTCAGCCTTTACACTCAACCCACAGATGCCTTGATCAAGAAATATATATGCACCCAAACCTCTCAAGGTAAGAGCATTCTCGCTGTCATGAGAGAGAGAGAGAGAGAGACAGAGAGAGAGACAGAGAGAGAGACAGAGAGAGATCGATTTTTATATTTAAAAAAAAAAAAACTTTATTATACATTTAAAATCTTTCACATATTATTTCATTTTATATCACCAAATATTAATGCATTATTATCAACTTTACAGAGTGCTTCTCCATTTGTCCAAATCATTTCAAAGTCCAGTAGATTTTTCATACAAGAATAAAAAGAAAAATCATGTTTAATTATTGTTTTACAAGTCCTTTAAAAAACGTAACTATATTACAATTATTTCCAAAATAAATGTTCTGTTTTCTACTTAAATAAATAGACATCTTTGCTTGACCTCTAATAAAATTCAGCAAACGCCCCATTCTTTTCTTTACTTTAGACTACGTAAAACCATAAATAAATACAGGTATACTGAACATTTAATTAAAGTCAACAAAAATCATTGTCAGCACTTCAAACAGAGACTGTAACCTTTGACAATGAATGAAACAATGAACAATAGTACAAAAAAAGTACAACTGTCTATTACTTGGGGATTCAAAATAGAAATGAAGGCATTAACTGCAACAATGCCATGCAAGATCCTCCACTGCAAATCTCCAATAGATTTTCTCAATGGTGGCTTGTATAACGTATCCCACATTGGTTTAAAGTTAGAAGCAACACATAAATGACTTTGCCATGGAGTATCAGAACGATGTACCAACGATGTTTTTTGTTCAACACTTTTACACACACTTCATACAAATATTTTCCACAAGTAAACTTAATATTTCTGTCCTTTAAATTGTTTGATACTGTTAAAGGACAGTTCCGTATCGGGTAAATCCGGAGAAATCATCATTGCTGGAAAATTGTCCTCTGCGTATTTTTTTCAGCCGATACACATCTGGATTGGATAGACAGTTTTCCCCTCTTTGTCTCATCTGGCTGATTCAATAAACAAGGTCTGATCAGGGAAGTAATCAGTGACTTCAACATTCCGCTTCCCCTTGGTAGACTATAGAAAGCTTCTCACTTTCTCCAAACTACAGCCACTAAAATTCATCCACTTTCTTCATATTCACATTAGTAAATGAATCAGAAGATTCTCTCTCACTGTCCGAACCTGATATGTCATCAACACTGTAAGATTCTCCACAAGCCCCAGTTTCTTGTCCATATTTGTGACCCTGGACCACAAAACTAGCCATAAGGGCCAATTTTATGAAATTGAGATTTATACATCATATGAAATCTCAATAAATACGCTTTCCATTGATGTAAGGTTTGTTAGGATAGGACAATATTTGTCTGAGATACAACTATTTGAAAATCTGGAATAAATTAACAAAATATCTTCATGGAACATGATCTTTACTTAATATCCTATACTTAATGATTACTTAATGATTTTTGGCATAAAAGAAAAATCAATCATTTTGACCCATACGATGTATTGTTGGCTATTGCTACAAATATACCTGTGCTACTTATGACTGCTTTTGTGCTCCAGGTTCACATTTGTTCCTTTCTCAGGATCTTTTCTGTTGTTACCACTCACAATCACTTGTTCTGTGTTATTTTCTTCCTTGGCCCTTTCCACAGTACCAATTATTTTGAGTTTATTTTTCTGGACATGAACGCATTAAATGTCCTTCTTTGCCACATCCAAAACACTTCAAGTCGATGCAAAAGTCACATGATCAAACCCGTCGATCCTGAACTTCAGATCAATATTCAAATCCTCTACACCACTCTTCAGTACCACGTATACGTGTCTCCTGAACGAAACAACATGTTTCAGCAATGGCGATTTACAGCCTATAGAGGGATCTTTTTTATGGCTGAGACAATCTGACCATGTCTTGAAAGTTCCCTTTCTATAATTTTCAACCTTAATGAAAGGATGCATATTTGACAACAATACTTATTTCTCTGGATTAACGAGAGGAAACACTATCACAAAACTACACTCTAAAAAATATGGACTAACCCAACTTTTGGCTTAAAAATTTTATAAAAAAATGTAACCCAACAGCTGAGTTAGTCCATATTTGACCCAATGTTGGGTTGAAACAACCCAGCATTTTTTAGAGTGTATCATTCAATGTTATTCCTTTTTCAACAACCTCATTCACTTTGTCAATCTTGTCTAAAAACAAGATGACAGCGCTGTTCATCCTTGATGCAGACCATATGCTGTTATATCCAACAACTTTTCCGATCGCTGTACTAACTTCCTCCACTGAGCTCTCAACACCAACTGGCACTTTAACTCCATGTCGCGAGTTAACTGTTCAAAACCCGCGCCTCCCGAACTAGCCATGGCCACCAGTTAAAAATAACTGGCTAACCCCCCACAAACCCACCTTTCCCTCTGCAATCACTCACACACCAAAGCTACAAGATATAGCAACAATACACACATAAAAAAGAAAAGTAACAGACCATAAAATTGAGAAAAACTTCAGTCACGTTCCGATTCACTCTCCACTCGCTCCACAAACGCCCACGCATGCGCAAACGCGGAAAGAGAGAGAGAGAGAAAGAAGCTTTCATGCAGTGAGACAGTTCTGCTCGCTGGGTTTGTTCAGAATTTGTTTTAAAGTAGTATGCAGTGTGTATACCTTATAAAATATGCAAGTTTTTTGTATGCATGAATGATCTGCTACATTTATCAAAACATGTAGTGACTCTGGTCCAAAACATACTGTAGTGTGCTGCCTACTTAGACAACATTAGACATACATTAGCAACATTCTCATTCCTTCTCTTGGCCAAAGAAGTCAATAAATTCAATTCAAATGAGCTTTATTGGCATGACTGTGGAGTAGCACAATGTTGCCAAAGCAATAAACAGTGAACAAATTATACAGGCATATAGATAGATAGATAGATAGATAGATAGATAGATAGATAGATTTTTTTTAAAAGCTTTTCCAATAAAAACGCCAATCCCAGAATGCATTCTGACAAACACAGTGCACAAAAAAGTGAGAGAAATAAATGTACAATTCTGAATGATCCAACTTTAGGTGTGTTCTGCACAAAAATATTAAACATATTTATGGGACTGTGCTGCTTTTAATAAAGTAGACAATATTTTGTTCAATAAGCTCACTTAAAGAGATCATCATTTACTCACCCTTCTTCTACTCTTCTACTGTTAAACACAGAAGATATTTTGAAGAACTTTCACCAACATTCTTTAAAATATCTTCTTTTATGTTCAACAGAAGCAAGAAACTCATACAGGTTTGGAATAACTATAATCTAATACTCTAAATAAAATATGATAAAACTGCTGTATTTTATGTATGAAACATTTATTTTGTAACTCAGGTTTTGCCTTGAAAATAATCTTATTTTTATTTAAATTTTAGTCATTTTGTTTTGTGCTTTTGTTATTTTTATTTATTATTATTATTTTTTTGTGAAAATCATCTTTCAATTATTTGTAATATTTCTATTTATCTTTATATTATTTCAGTTTTAGTAATTATGTAGTTGATTTATTCATTTTTATCTGTTTTTCTTTTTTTTTTATTTAACTATAATTAATTTTCTATTGTAATTTATAATTTTATTATTTCAGTTTTACCTTTAGTAATTTTATTACTTAATCTTTTTTCAGTTAGTTGCTAAGGCAATATATCTATTATATTAATATTACTAGTTTATTTCATTTTGATTTCAAATAAAGAAATGTTTAATAATTTTTAGTTAACAACAACACTGTGAAGGCAGTTGCTAAGACACTAAACAGCAGGTTTTGGAACAGAGCCATCGTATCCCACAATGCAGTTTGCTTGAATTGACTTTCCATCATGACCAGTGAACCAGAAGCGATATTTCTTCTTAACTCATTATTTTATTGTTCTGCCAACAGACAGTAAGTTTGGCAAACTATTTATTTTGAAGATAGTAAATGAACTTCACTTGTTCAACTTGACTTAAACATGCAACTAAATGAGGTCATGTGACAACCATGCTACTATTTGAACTAAAATACTATTCAAAACACTTATTTTTAATAGCATACAGTATATATTGTGCAGTACTCTCTCTCTCTCTCTCTCCTAAGGCCAAAGGCTGCAGACAGAATATGATTTCTAATGTGTGATGCACAGTTTTGTGTGTGTTGAGTTGAGGATGTGTGTTTATAATTCATCAAACTTCATGTTTAAAGTTATTCATCACTGCAGTTCTGGGGTTTTCTGTCAGAGCAGGTGATGGATTTCTGGGATATCTGGGCTCTTTTGGTTCAGATGGAGAATTTCTAGGGATTTTACACAGCAGACACGTCAGACTCATTTTTTAATGCACTGTCAGGAAAAGTGTCTTTAAACTGAGCTAAAACTGAATCTAACAGCATTATATATGTATTTATACACTGGCAGTCAAAACATTTGGAATAATTATGATCTTTAATGTTTTTGAAAGAAGTCTCTTAAGCATTTATTTGATAAAAAATACAATCAATTAAAAAATACTTGGTAGCACAACTGTTTTCAACATTGATAATAATGAGAAATGTTTCTTGAGCAGCAAATCAGCATATTAGAATGATTTCTGAAGGATCATGTGTCGGGTTTTGAAACACAGAAATAAATTACATTTGAACAGATATTCATTTAGAAAAGTTATTTTGAATTGTAAAAATATGTATTATTTTGTTTAAATAAATGCAACCTTGGTGAGCAAAAGAGACATATAAAAAAGATGAACAAAATCTTTGTGTGTGTGTGTGTGTGTGTGTGTGTGTGTGTGTGTGCGTGTGTGTGTGT
>NW_015647021.1:104779-121721 GCF_001515625.1 Sinocyclocheilus rhinocerous
TGTGTGTGTGTGTGTGTGTGTGTGTGTGTGTGTGTGTGTGTGTGCTTATTTCGCCTCGATTTAAATGATGTGTTCATCAGAAGTCTAAGTCTGTCTATGCAGGAATATCAACACAATTTAATAAGCACTTCCATAGTTTGCTGTGACCTCTGACTCCTTCAGACAAGTTCTGGAAGTAATCAAGGGAACATCTCCTGCAGCTCGTTCTTTCTGGACTCACTTTAAATTCCCTCCAGAGACTGCTTTATTTTCTTTGTCTGTGAAAATGTGTCCTGTGGGTCTGAGAGATGGACGAGAGCCTGTCACTGAATGATTCTGGACTGGAGTTTTTCAGTCTGATCGTCTACAGAGGAGAGGAGAGATTGTTTTTGATTTTAGTGGTCATATCAAGCATTTTTTTTATTACTATTACTTTGGTTTTCTCCTTGAGTCCTGAAAGTCTAAGAAGATCAATGCAAATTTGATTCTTCATGATATGAACCCTTTTAAAAAAAACTTAATGTCAAAATTATGCATAAGTTTATGCAATAAAATTTTAGTGATTACAACATTTTTCAGACTTTATCATTTGTAGCATTATTGTAAACTTTTTTTTTTATCTAAAATTGCTTATTTCATATATTTCTGTGCTTTTTTGTACTTATTGTATGACGTATCTGTGAGAAGTGGGAAATGTATTCATAGAATAGAATAAATAAACTATTATATAAAAAGTTATTTTTATTATACATATAACAATATATGCATATTGCACGCTGCATATTGTATAATATATTGAATATAATTGAGTATAATAATAATAATAATATTATTATTATTATTTTGTGTTTGTATGTATGCTTATTACTAGTTAGCAATGCTTTTCCTAGCAGATAATGTTCTAAATTGAATTTACCATCTTGGTGTTACGGGGTTGACAAGACGTGAGACATGCGGATCCATGTGCAAGCTTTATTAAAGCAGAGAGGTCAGAAACACAGGCAGGGTCAGAAACCGAGAAAACAGACAAGGCAAGACTAGGCTAAGGCAGGGTAAACTAACGAGGGCTCTGTAGTGTAGCTATCAAATGATAAGCGCTAAACAATACTCGGCACCGGGAAGGGATCCGAGTGAGTGTTAAATAGTGAGTGAGTGATATGAAACAGCTGTGTGCAATCAGTGCTGTGTGCAATCAGTGCAATGAATGATGGGATATGTAGTCTGGGGTGATATGCAACAGTGTGTAGTGCGAGAGTCAATGAAAATGGAAAGGGTGACCTCTGATGGCTAGCAGACGGAAGTTCATGGACAGGATACGTAACACTCGGTTTATTCTTTATTGTTATACTTTAATAAATATTGTTGGTTACTAGTTAATATCAATTATATAGTGATTTATTGGTGCATTGGTAAAGTGATAAAGCAAATGTAGGCTATTTATATAATATATATGATAATATAACAATTTTAAATAAATTAAATAGGATTGATTAATATTATTATCTTTTTTGTATTTGTTATTATAATAGTTAGCAATTATTTTCCTTGCAGACAATTTTCTAAAGTTCATTTACCACCTGTTGATTTACTAATAATTTAATATTTATCATTAATTGCAATTGCAACAGTTTGATTAGTGTTCATTAGCATTATTGTTTAAGTTTGTTTGCATTTCCAGCCTGGAAAATAAATCTTCAGTTAGTTTGGCTAAATGTGGCCTTGACAGTTTCCCTGTTTGTTGCAAACCTTGAAGGCCAAATGCAAAGATACAAAACACAGCGTTCACTCCTCCATTATTCTCCCGTTCAGAGCGATCTGTCTGGATCTACTCCAGAGAGGACTGAGTTTAATATTTCCAAAAATATAGTCTAAACCAACAACCATCTCGAAATCCATTAGACTAGAGATATGGGATTGTGAATTCTGGGGTTTGACAGTCTACAGCTATTAAAGATGAATCGAGGGGAAATTAATCTCTCTTAGGATAGATTATATTGACTTTTCGTAAAGATAGCAATGACTCATTTTAATCTTTTTTTTTTTCAAAACAGCCTTAAAGCATCTGCAGCTCTCCAACTTTCTCTCTAATAAAGTTAAGCAACTTGATTAGCTTTATTGACTAACTAAATGCTAGTTAACACCAGTTTTGTATTTTTGAGCTTTTCTTATGTGTAGTATAAGTTGGTTTATATTGTTGTATCAGAAAGAAGTAGTATATACAGAAGTGAGAAATACAAGGTGTGTGTGTGTGTGTGTGTGTGTGTGTGTGCGCGTGCGTGCGTGTGTGTGTGTGTGTGTGTGTGTGTGTGCGTTCTATTTTGTATATGTTTTGTTCATATTTATATTTATGTAGCAGTTCTTATATTTTTTTTAAAGTAGGTTATAAATTATTATCATTTTGTTTATATGTATGTTTTCTTTCTTTTTGTAACATTGTGTGTGTGTGTGTGTGTTCATATATGCTGGTTATACTTTTTTTTTAAATTATTATTATTATTAGCATGTGTTTTGTGTGTGTGTGTGTGTGTGTCTGATTATCTGTCTATCTATCTATCTATCTAGATTTTTTTTGTGTGTGAACAGATTTTATATATCTTGGCTATAAATTATTATCATTTTTTATTATTTGTGTGTGTGTGTGTTTATATGTTGGTTTATTTGTCTTGGCAGATAATGTTCTAAAACATAATTAATCACAACAGTCTCATATGTCAAGCTGAAGCACATTTCATTAATCACTCTATCTATGGATTTATTGTGTATTTATTTAGTGTAGTGTGTGTTCAGTGTGTAATGCATGCTCTTATCTGACATACTGTATGATGTTCATGTGTCTCAAAACTGATTCCAGGTCAGTCCACGTCTGGATCCACCGGGGAGGTCGCCATCTACACACACAGACACACACGGCGCTTAATTCATGATTTAGATACTCTCAAGTCTAAATTACTCAAATTAGCATGTTTCTCTTTGCCACAGACACTGTATTCTTTTAATCAGTTAGTGTAATTTCACTGATAAAGCGTTTGCTGCTGCTGTAATTAGCAGAATGAAAGTTTCCTCTCGCTGTAATGGCTCTCATCTGGCCGCTTTATCAAGAGCTCAGGATCTGTTAATGAGCTCCGTCTCTACAGGAGACACGAAACCTAGACTGCAGAGAGACACCTGCACAACAAACCCAATTAATGACCACAAACACTGCTTCATAACATACCAATGCATGAAAAATCCTTCAAAAAAATAATACATAAAAATTAAACTGCACTTTCTCATCAAAATAAATGAATTTATGCCTTTGAGGAAAGCCACAAAACAAACATTATAATATTCCTAATTAACTTCCTTCATGATTTATTGTTGTTAATAAATTTGTAGGCCGTTTACTGCTGGTGAGAACCTTGGTGCATTAATTGAAAATTAAAAGATCATATTTGCTTCATCCAATCAGCCGTAATTATGTTTTATAATACAGCATGTGATCTAGTTTACTACACTGTAAAAAAATACTTTTTGAAGTTGTAAATAAAACATAATTCGAGTTCATTTTATAAGAAAACACTGTTCCAGTCTTTATTATGGAAGCTTGTTGCTGCAAAGAAATAAAAAATATAAAGGTAATTGTGACTTTTTATATCACAATTCTGACTTTTTTTCTTTTACAATTTGGAGTTTATATCTCGCAATTCTAACATTTTTCTGACAATTCGGATTTTGTATCACAATTATGACTTTTTTCAGAATTGTGAATTATATACTCAGAAGTCAGAATTCAGAGTTTATAACTTGCAAAAAATGTGAAATATAAACATACAAATTCAGAAATGTGAGGAAAAAGTCTGAATTGTGAGATATAAACTCAGAAAAAAAAGTTGCTATTGCTTCTTAAATGTTTTTTATTCTGTGGCAGAAATGGGCTTCAAAAATTCTACATTTCACGTTTAATTCAGTGTCTTGCTATTTTTTTTTATTTACTAGCAATTTATAAGTGCAAATAATTTCAAAGTAAATCCTATACCATTTTTTGTCCTTTTTTCCCCCCCAGTGTAAGCAGGTCTGAATATCTTCCTCGTGCCTGATCATGTGACTCTGTAGTGATAGCATGCGATCTAGAAGTCATATAAATAAACATGACTCTCTTGTATTTGCTGATCTAACTCGAGAGCATCCTCTTCCTCTGCAGTTGTGGGTGTGAACAATATCAACTGGCAGACGAACGCCATGTTTCGGCCTTTCGTGGAGGTCAACGCCATCGGCCCGCACCTGGCTGACAAGAAACGCAAGTTTAGCACCAAAACCAAGAACAACAACTGGTCTCCAAAATTCAACGAAACATTCCAGTAGTGAGTATTCATTTCATATACGGAACCTGTCTATAGTTTATATTCATAACAGTTGTTGTGTACTTGAAGATATAAAAAGTACCACATTTATGGAGATGGAACCATGCAATGCCATGTTTTTTTTTGGGATATGTACTAAAATATGGTGCGAAAAGCACTGTCCATGTCTGCATTTATTTAATCAAAAAATACAGTAAAATGCAGTAAAAATGTAAAATATTATTATAATTTAAAATAACTGTTTTCTCTATGAATATATGTTCAACTGTAATTTATTCCTGTGATCAAAGCTGTATTTTCAGCATCATTACTCCAGTCTTCAGTGTCACATGATCTTCAGAAATCATTCTAATATGCTGATTTGCTGCTCAAGAAACATTTCTGATTATTATCAGTGTTGAAAACAGTCGTGCTGCCCAATATTTTTGCAGAAACCATCATGAATAAAAAAGAAAAGAACCGAATTTATTTGAAACGGAAATCTTTTGTAACATAATAAATGTCTTTACTGTCACTTTCGATGAATTTAATGCGTCCTCGCCGAGTAAAAGTAAATTTGAATGGTAACGTATGTCAAGGTGTCACAGTATCATCACTGATACCATCACAGAATTGATTTATATGAGTTGGATGTGAATCCCACAGGATTATATATTACTGAAAAAAATTACTAGTAAATAGATAAAGAGTGGTGATTCGATAACATGATCACTATTATTCCCTCTGTAACCTATTTCTCTCAGTCATCGTACTCTCATTTCAAAAGTTTTACAGAAAGAAATGAATCATACGTTTGAAAGATCAATGTAAAACTCAGTAGCCTAATAAAATATATTTTATTTTATATCTTGAGCTCATGGAGCAGCCGAAGTTTTCACACTTTATCTCCTATTATTGGATCCTTTTGCTCGTGAAATAAATGAATCATGTCTTACTGTAAATAGAGCATTCGACATCAGCGACCTGGCTTTGCACAGCGGCGTTGACTGATTGCCTTTAAGCTGCACAAATGCACTTGAACAAGAGCACAGAAACCAAGCGTCCACGTGAAGATTTACTCCTGACAGTTTCATTTTAGGCTTGTGAAGGAAAAGATAATTGAGAAAGGCTTTCCAGAACAGCTGACTCAACAAAAAGACCAGCATTTGGTGTTTCAATGGCGTTCAAAGCCAGCGAGTAAAATGTGATGGAAAACTCAATGCCACACTGAATTAACCTCTCTCTTAGAGTGCACGTAAAATAGCATGAACTCAAAGCCCACCTTTGGATATTAAGGGCCTTTTAGCTTAATGGAGTCTTGTGCCGTTTTTGCGTGGAATCATAAAAGAGCTCCTGTACTCCATCAATGCAATTTCTGTGTCGGATAAACATTAAGCTGACTGGGTTACAGAAACGCTGCTTTACAAACACATCTGATATAAAGACATGCCTGTGGACAAACATCTTTGTGTATGTTGTGCTGGCTGATATGACCGTCGTCTCAGACTTTCTGAATGCAGAAAGCATGAATGCATCATCATGCAAAGGTTATGCTCTATTCACCGCCAGCCATGCAGTTGAATGTGAACTAGCAAAAGTGGTCAATAATAGGGCAGTTGGCACGATAAAATGCGTAATATTCAGTCAGCTTTACGTACAATAAAATACAGTAGCTTTTGAGGCTGATTTGACTGGAGTCGTCTTCATCTCTTGTAAAACATAAAAGTACCACTCATGTGTTAAAACGCTTGGACATCCATGAGGAGAGACATTCTGGAGGGTCGCAATGTAAAGCTCACATTTATGTTAATTCCTATGTACAAATATGTGCATTATTTGAACTTTTAAATGTATAAATCATACTTTTAGTGATTGTGGCCTTTTGGTCTCTTTCTTCTAAAACCTTTCTGGTGTCATTATGCATATTATGCAAAAGCTATTGAGTTTAACAACTTAACATGGTGATGACAGTAGTTGAAATGTTGGATTAATATATGGGTAAAACTTTACATAAGTTCTCATATATTAACATTAGTTAATGCATTAACTAGCATGAACTAACAATGAGCAATATATTTTGTTTCTTAACCTTTCTTAATGTTAGCTAAAAACACTAACAAGTTAAAATAAGGTTTCATTTGTTAACTACTGTTAGTTAACTACATGTGTTAACATGAACTAATAATGAATAATACTTATCTGGAATTTAATAATCTTAATGTTCATTTACTAATGCATTTTTAAGTTCAAAAGTGTGTGTGTGTGTGTGTGTGTGTGTGTGTGTGTGTGTGTGTGTGTGTGTATATTAGGTAATGCACTGTGAACTAAATATTACAAACAATGAACAATTGTATTATTACTAACATTAACAAAGATTAATACATGTTAATAATATATTTTTACATGACTAATACATGATTAATACACATTTTACAGTGGGAGGTAAACGCTTAACATAAAACTTTGCGCATTGCGTTCATATTCTGGGCTCTTCTGCAGAGTTTGATCTTGTAATATCACTGTCTTAATGCATAAGCCATGTTAAAGGGGTAGTTCACCCAAAAATGGGAATTACACCATGATTTACCTCAAGCCTCTTCTTTCAGATGAAAACACTGAAGTCCTAAAAAGTGCATCCATCCATCATAAAAAAGTACTCCACATGGCTCCGGGGTTAATAAAGCCTTCTGAAGCGATGCGTTTGTGTAAGAAAAATATCCATATTTAAAACTTTATAAACCGTAATAACTGTCGTAAGCGCGTTCCAGCGGATGACGTCGGCATAGCGTACATTTTAATGTTTACTTGGGCTTAATATCTTGCTCCATAGAGTGCATTGTGGGCAGTTTTGTTTGTTTTTACAAACCAAAGGATTAGTTGAATTGCAATGAGTGTTAAACCTGGAACGTTAATCAAAAAGTCAAATTTAATGCAAAATTAACATAAATGTTGTTGTGCCTTCTCCATCCAGCGTGCTGAGTAATGAACACGGCCCAGAGGCCTACGAGCTTCACATCTCCGTGAAGGACTACTGCTTCGCCCGAGAGGACCGAATCATCGGCATGACAGTCCTGCAGCTCAGAGAACTGGCCGAGAAGGGCAGCCTGAACGCCTGCTATCCGCTCGCCAGGAGCGTAAACATGGACGAAACCGGCCTGACCATCTTGAGAATACTCTCGCAAAGGACCAACGACGAAGTGGCCAAAGAGTTCGTACGTCTCAAATCAGACACGCGGTCGGCCGAGGAAGTGTCGTAGAGAAGCGCGGTTGTGTTTGTTTTCGTGCATGTGTGTAAAACATCTGTTGGAATGTTCATTTTAAACTACAAGTACGTACAAAAGTGTTTACCTACCGTATGCTCTCTATCAAATATTATATTCTACGAAGTTATGTTCAAGAGACAGTTTTGTATGACGATTAGTCTTTTTGAACAGATACCGTATTTGTTCAGATAAAGTGCCAAACCTGATGAGTTTAAAAAAATACAAAAAAAACTATAGTCTAAATACAAATACATATGAATTATTGGTGAAGTTGGTATCTTTCTAAATTTGCTCGATTATTTTGTCCGGTGTGTATCATCCCTTTTTAAGTGTGTAGCGGTTTTGTTTGTCTTCATTCTTGCACCGTTTTTGTTCGTTTCGTTTTTTTCGCGTTTTTAACACACGGCACTGGTGGTGCATGTCTCGTTTTCTTGGTGACGTCTCTCTCCCATGTGTTCGCAGTGACTGTGGGCATCCGCTCGGACCCGCCCCCCTCCAACGTTTTGTATTCGAGTCCACTTTAAAAAGAGACCATTTTTTAAAATGGCGATGACTGCTACGAATCTCTTCATAAGTGTTTGTAATTTTATAGTCGTTGACAACAATGAAAACCACCTCGAGTGCTGCCAGTCCAGGCAGGAGGGGTGGGATACTCTTTTCGTTTGTTTTTCGTAGGTTTAGTGGCTTTACGTTTCCTTTTTTACCATAGGCTTTCAGCCTTTCTGAATTATCACTGTGAACATGGGCTGTGAAAGGCAAGCTTACATCACATTTGTTGACTGTTTGATATCATCTTTTTATTTTTTCAAACAACTTTGATTCTAAAAAAAAAAAAAAAAAAAGAAAAACTGCCAAAGTTATATGAAAATGTTCTTACAAAAGCAATCCATGATCTGTATGGAAATCAGTATATACTATGTACACGTGCTAAATACTGTACATTATGTTTCTAGTATTGCTGAATCAGTTCTGATCGTCGATGGGCCGGTTTTGACTTTATTTCGGGATGATTTCTGTGGAGTTGTTTTATCTGGTATGAGCGTGGTAAATGTTGCTTTACAGAAGAGTCACATCGATCGCCGTCATCTCATTTATTTTTGTTTACAGAGGAAAAAGTTTAACATTTGGTATTTATGCAACATTTCTATGTATTGCACTGATGGCAAATTGTATGTCATGTAAATATATTTAGTGAGAAATTGTAATGAAGGTCTCGTTTGCATTTTTAAGGAAAGCAACTTTTATAAACTCTCTATCAGCATTGAACGACGGTTTATCTTTAAACTTTCAGGCCACACAGAGGAAGTCAAAGGGTTAATTTCACAAATGCATGGCCAGGTCATCCCAAACTTAAAATACGAAATTGCATCGACATTATTTTCATGACAATTAAACACATTGACTGCCCTCCAAATTCTACATTTTTATCAACAATACAGGCAAACTACACATACATGCATTATATTATACTGTGTATATCTCAGAGTTACTTTGCCTTTATTGATGGTTTAAATGGTTAAACCATGGTTCAAGGAGATACATAGATACAGATCACTTACGAAAATTAACCAAGGTTTTACTACAAATAAAACCATAGTTAAACCATGGTAACCATAAGTTAACCATGGTTTTGCTGTAGTAACCATAGTTTAACCGTGGTATTTGTAGTAAAACTGTGGTTATTGAAATGGTAATTAATACACCAAAAAAAAGACATAGCTACTACACTATAATTAAACCGTGGTTAAATTTCATGAGGGATATGCAACTCGATGACAGTATTTGCTGTTGGCTTTGAAACAGCGACGGGTCTCCTCACAGTATGTGGTAACAGGCTCTGGATGTGACTGGCACACATAAGATGACAGCACATTTTGAGACGGGAGCGTTTCACAGTTCTTAAGAAGTCTTTGAAATGCTGCTGGTGAACAGGAAGCTGTTCACAGATCCAGAATGGCGCTCTGAGAGACAGGTCACATGACGTCTTTGTGCCGTTTTGCACGCTAGCGGAGAGCAGGAGAGAAATACGTCACACAACAGATGGTAAGACCACAGATACATACATAGATTCTGCATTGACGACTATTAGCAAGTTATTGACAATCGACGCCATATTGGAAAGGTCAAACTGACAGATGTGGCGCACTACAGACAGCGGCTGTTCCAAACATTTGGTGCGTCACTAACATCAGACAATTCGGCTTAATGCAGATTGGATACCGTTAAAGAGAAAATTGGTAAAATGTTATTGTACTACACTCTAAAAAATGCTGGGTTGTTTTAACCCAATTTTGGGTCAAATATGGACTAACCCAAATGTTGGGTTACATTTTTATATTAACTTTTTAACCCAACATTTGGGTTAGTCCATATTTGACCCAAAATTGGGTCGAAACAACCCAGCATTTTTTAAAGTGTACATGACATTATTAAGGTGCAACATAATTGTTTTGCTGTTCTGATTGGCAGTCATACTATAGCTTCCATCATTTAATCAAGAATGCCAATTGTGCTGGACCACAAAACCAGTCATAAGGGTCAATTTTTTTAAATAAATAAGCTCTCCATTGATGTATGGTTTGTTAGGATAGGACCATATTTGGCCAAAAAGATACAACTATTTGAAAATCTGGAATCTGAAGGTGCAATCGAAATATTGAGAAAATCGCCTTCAAAGTTGTCCAAATGAAGTTCTTAGCAATGCATATTACTAATCAAAAATTAAGTTTTGATATATTTACGGTAGGAAATGTACAAAATATCTTCATGGAACATGATCTTTACTTAATATCCTAATGGTATTTTGCATAAAAGAAAAATCTATAATTTTGATCAATACAATGTATTGTTGGCTATTGCTACAAATATACCCCAGCGACTTAAGACTGCTTTTGTGCTCCAGGGTCACATTTGTGCAGAATAATATAATTCATAACTCAATTAAAATTCCTTCATATTAACACAGTACATTGGGAAATGTTTACTTTTCTTGCGTACCTGTTCAGTTTTATTGAGAGAAACCTCTAGGACAGACCTGTGTGTTTCTGCAATACTGATTGTATAGAACTCCTCGTTCAGAGCTCAATGAATTATTGAGTCAGTATACCATATTCAATGCATTTACACGCAGCCATTTGACTGCAGCCTCGGATGCATGGGAGGCAGTTGCTATAGAAACGCTGTATCTCAGCCTCCGAGTGCTGTGGGTGATGCTCTTCATGTCTTTGACCATAAAAACTGACATCTTAAAAACCGTAATCACCAAACCAGCACTCAGCCAATATTTCAGTTCCCGTGGGTCTATAGTGAAGCTCTGACCCGGTCATCAATCTCTCAGCCGCGGCTCAAAGGGAAAGAGGCCTGTTTGAGAAGATTTAGAGTATCTGTTTGCTGTATCTCTTACAAATGCAGCTGAATACCAACTCACTCTGTGTTTGTTTTTGCTGACCCGCGGTTATCCCCTTTGCCCTCGACTGCATTTCTCAACCACAGCAGATCAGATTTGACAAGATTTTGTGTAATTTATAATCTTCACGAAGCTCATCCTGCCCATTCAGCCGTGTTTTATTAAATGTTAATTATTTTTTCTAATACATCCACTTCATTCAGTCTCAGTGGGGAACAAAAATTGTTTCCCTTTTGCTAAGATCTCAATATGAACTCAAACATGTTTCATCAAATTCTTAAAAGATTTTTAAGACAAGAAGCATCTGAAGTTGTTACTACAATAAAAGCAGAGTCCTGAGTTGTGCTCATATGACAAAATAAATATTCAACCTTTATATACCAAAATTAATATATTATTATTACATTATTAATATATATTGAAATATATTTCAAAACTTATTTCAGGGGCAAGAAAATACATTTTAAATCTTACAGTAGCCTACAATTAGACTTCATTCATTACTTATTTTTATTTAAATACATTCACATATGTTATAGACAAGAAAAAAAATGAAAATTTGACATGTGAATGTATTTTCTGGATTGAAATATATGGAGGGCAAAATATATTTTGGAATGCTTTTAAAAATTATATTAATATTTTTTTTTATATATTTTAAAAAATATGCAAAAAATGGCCAAGACAATATAGTGGTAGAACATATTTTTCTATAAATATATTTTGTAACATACTGTAGCAAATATATATTTTCTGCCATTTAAAAATATCTTTGAAAAATGATTTTTTTTTCCATATGAGGAGGGAAGAATCTCTCAGGAAAAAGTTTCTCTGCACACTTAAAATAAAGGTTCTTTATTGCAGTCTATGGTTCCATTGCACAAAAAGGTTATTTAGATTATGAAATGTTCTTTAAAGGTCTTTTCACTGAAAAGTTCTTAAAGGAACCAAAATGGTGGTTATTGCAACATAAAAAAAAGAAAATAAAAATTGGAACCTTTATATTTTTTTACTTTTAAAAGTGGGAGATGAACAAGACATTTAGAGCCCAAATCACCAAAACCAAATAAATATATTACACTTGAAATTCCTCAACCAACTACTTTAAAGGATTCACATCGTTGTATGTTCATACGAGAGTCAATTCTGAAAACTCTTCACAACATACACAGACGAATCCAACACTCCTTTCTGTCAGAAACAGCACATGCTGTGATTCATGAATCTGCTCAGAGCCGAGGACACACACGAGGTGGAGATTGATTTTGCATATGCCCTTCAGCTGTCTGCTTACGGCATATTATGAAAAATCTTGAAACGGGGCAGATAGGATGACATGAGACCGTGCAGACAGAGATAGACTCAAGACTCTCATAGCTTTTGAATGACACACTTATAACTTACACAGGTCCAGATAAACATTATATTGCGCAGAGTTTGCTCTCTAAAGCTCATGGCTTTTCGTTTGTTTCAAATATCAACTTTGTCGCAATCATTTCTCCTAAAAGTTCTTAGAAGAAAATAATGGACATAATAGAGGCAATAGTTAGACAATAGTATATATAGTGAGAGAATTTTTGGAGAAACATCTGAGACAAAGTTAAAGGAATAGTTCACCCAGAAATGAAAATTTGTTGAAAGTTTACTCACCCTCAGGCCATTAAAAATGCAGATGAGTTTGTTTCTTCATCAGATTTGTAGAAATGTAGCTTTGCATCAGTGTCTCAGCAATGGATGCTCTGCAGTGAATGGGTGCCGTCAGAATGAGAGTCCAAACAGCTGATAAAAACATCACAATAACCCACAAGTAATCCACACCACTCCAGTCCATCAGTTAACATCTGGAGAAGACAAAAGCTGTGTGTTTGTAAGAAACACACTTATCATTAATTACTCAGCCTCGTGTTGTTCCAAACCCGTAAGACCTTCTTTCCTCTTCGGAACACAATTTAAGATATTTTTGATTAAATCTGAGGGCTCTCTGACCCTCCCATAGACAGCAAGGTAACTACCACGTTCAAGGCACAGAAAAGTACCATGATGATCGACAAAGTAGTCCGTGTGACATCAGTGGTTCAACCGTAATGTTACGAAGCTACAAAAACAAAACAAAATTAACGACCTTATTCCACATTTTCGTCTCTACTGCGTCAAATGTGGATGTGCGTTCACGACAGTACCATGATGCAAGCATGTGGCTGACCCAGATCCGGCGTGATGACGATGAACACATGCGCCGTGCCTTGTGTTCTTGTAGTATTCTCGTAGCTTCGTAACTTTACAGTTGTACCACTGATGTCACATGGACTACTTTGTCGATCATCATGGTACTTTTCTGTGCCTTGGGAGTGCTTTGAATCTTTGCTTTGATAATATTACTGAATATGATCCAGATGTAGTGAGATTTTCTCAGCTTTTTATTCAAAATTTTGCTTTTTTTATGAAACCTATCTTCATTCAAGTGTTGATAAAAAAAAACAATGCTTGAAGCTGGAATAAAACTTTTTTGTTGTTGTATGAAAGTAGAGGGTCTGATATATATTTTGATGTATTGCATGTTCAGATATTCATACAACAAAATATTCTGGGGGCCATGACATTTTAGTGAAAATCAGCAAAAACGCTGGCGGGGAAAGAGTTAACTGATGGACTGGAGTGGTGTGGATTATTGTGATGTTTTTATCAGCTGTTTGGACTCTCATTCTGACGGCACCCATTCACTGCAGAGCATCCACTGGTGAGCAAGTGATGCAATGCTATATTTCTCCAAATCTGATGAAGAAACAAACTCATCTTTTCTTTCCCATGAAGTGTGATAAAAACATTAATGTTGGCTTGCAAAAATACACAGCTCTCCTTCCAATGTTCATACTATTTTGGCTAAGGACAGAAGACTAAAGCGGGTTTCAGTGATATTAAGGCTGAGCTGCTCTGGAGGCTTTCCTGCATCAGTCATTAGGACATTTGCCTCAGAAAACAGACACAAAGCTCTCTAATTCAGGAAGCGTCTTGGGGAAGAAACGCTCCGGTGTCATTGGTCTCGCAGCGATTCTCAGACGGCTGTTTGTCCTTATTGGACATGTCTCGAGGAAGCGAGCTGTCCTGCTTCATCAAGCACAGAGAAACATACTGTACATACACAAGCAGCCAAAAGACATTAACCTTCAACCCGCATTCTAGCACCAGCTCATAATAATCTGCTCATAAACACAAGGAGAAAAAGACAGAAAGAGATGCATTACCAAGAGTACAGAGATGATTTAATGTCGGTTGCGACCCGAAGCTCCCGTTCACATTACAGAAGTCTTTTAGCATCTGTTCAAATGACAAGGACTTCAAATGTCGTTTCACTTTCATCTGTCCGGGTGTGTCGACATTCATTTGACAGTTCAATGAGACGTGTTTGTGAACGCCACGCGGCATATTTATGGATTGTAATAATTGCTTTCAAGGACAGCAATGGTCACACCTCTGAATATGTTTGAGTTTATCATTCCATCAGGAAATAAAGGTCTCGTCTTCACAGAGGACATCACGACATGGTCACCACGTTCACACGGCAAAGTTTCAGTAGTTACAAATGCATTTACATGTACTGTATGAGTGAGTCTCCTAAACTAATGAAACGTTGCCAGATTCACATCCATCTGTTTTGGAGCTGAACATGCTTTTAGTGCCATCACTGGACATTTCACTTAAAAAAAAAAAAAAGTAATGTAATACTTTGCAACACATTTTTTTCAATAAGCTTGTGTTAAAGAAAAATTGTTTCAGAAATTGTTTGTTAATTTTACAAACAATTACAAAGAAATGGCAAGCAACACATTGAATTAAATGTGTTTAATTCAATGTGAATTAAAGTTTTAAAGCAGCTGCAGCTTTCAGAATTCAGACAGCCTATACATCTATTGAAATTAAGCATTAAAATGAATCATCCTGAACTTCTATAATGTCCTGACATAAACTAGATACACATTTAAACTTTTGTTTTATATCCATTCGCAGTGAAGTAATGAGGAGAAAGTAGGATAGATGTTAGACTATTCTTCCGCATGACATACAGTACAACTATCAACAAGCATAGAAACCAGCAGCTGAAATATATATATATATTTTTTTTGCAAAAGTCTCCAATCATTTTTGCATTTGTATGCAGGTAATTAGATTCAGCCATCACAAGTTACTTCTTAGACCATATCTGTTGTACAATTTTTTAACCCTCTAATGCTCCTCGTGTGGCTGTCAAAAATTACCAATTTTTTATGTCAATGAAATTAATGTACTATATTTTAGTTCGATAATGTTTTATTTCATATTTTGCATTTTTAGGGGATTTTATGTTACAAAATTTTATTTATGCAGTAGTTGTGATCTATTTATTATCTTTTAGACACTTATTTTCGCAAATGCTTTGAAGCATATAAGTTTGGTCTCTTTTTAAAAAAGTGAAATTAAAAAAAAGTTACATATGTTTGCTTATTGTTATGAAAATATTTTTACATTTTATGTGAAATACTCTAAACAAGTTGTGTTCCAAATTTGAGGCTGATATCACAAAAATTTTGCTGGAACGTTTCCACTAGGATATTTGTCTGCATCTGTCTTCATGACAAATGTTGTAGAGAATGTAATATTGTTATTGAATTGATCCAACATATGTTTTTAAGTTGAAGAGACAAATTCTCTCATTAAGTGAACTTATTGAACAAACTAGACGGTGAAAATGTTAAGTAGAATTCAAACAAAATCAGAAGCTGCAAGATGTGTCAACTTGAAAAAAATAACAACTAAACTGTGAAATCATTTAAGATTTTGGCCACATTTGAAGGCGTTTTACTCTTGGCTTGTGATTGTTGTGATCCTGCATGCGCACATTCACAATGTTTCTGGTATAAGCACTGAACAACTCTGAGGGGGACGGCAAGTACAACAAACAACCCATAATCAATACAGCTCTCTATAGGAGCTATACATGCACAAACTCAAACATACAGCATTTTTTTCAGATCTGTTATTTACACTGTTTCTGGAGACACTAATGACTTCACACATTTCAGACCATCCACCATTACAGCTAATTATTTCTGTCAGGTTCACTGAAAGAAGGTCTTTCTTTTCTACTGGCTACAGGAGAAGATTTTCTTGTGAGAAAAAAAAATACTAAAAAAGAAGCCAGTGGAAAAACTCGTCCTGTAATGAGCTTCTATTGAGAGCTCGTTATTTTACCTAATACAATTTGCTGTGGGATGCAAAAGTAAAGCAGCTAAAGTGCTAAACTGTGTTTATTATTTGGGACAGTTTGTGAGTAGAGTAATTCATAAAAACAAAATTAATCACAGGGTTTGATGCACATTCACAGAAACAATGAAATTAAATGAGTGCAGAACTCTGTTCAGGTCAAGAGTCGGATTCTACACCGGCGCGATGCTTTTATCGCTATTAATAATGCACAATAAACTAAACAAACATCTCCAGCCTGCTTTTGTTTAGTTACACAAGCTTTCCCACAGGAATGAAAAATCACTAAGTGTGTCTTTTAAATTTCTTCAATAAATTGTTTTTCCTAGACAGCGATGCAATTAAATGGAGAGCTTCTGCTTCTGAAAAGTTTCTCCTGAAACAAACAAACAAACAACAAAAAAACCCTAGTAATCAGACATCTTTCTAAAGTTTCAGAAGAAATCTCACCAATGTGCTCAGATTTGCTAAGATACTAAATATATGCAATCAAAGGTTTAAGATCTTTGAACGCAAACATTTCTCATCAATTCATTTCTGAACCATGAGGGATTTTGTGGAAGAACTGCATTTCTCAAAGTTAGAGGCATCAAATCTTTGAACGATCAGTTTAATTTGAAGCACTTAGAAAGTACATTAAATATATTAGTAGAAATTCAGCTTCTACTGTTTTTATTTTATCAAATGAACTTTTTTAGTCTTGTTGTACAGACCTAAACTTATTGCATGGGGGGGGG
>NW_015647021.1:122133-146795 GCF_001515625.1 Sinocyclocheilus rhinocerous
GTTGTCTCTCACATCAAAATCCAGCCACATATTTGTTTAGAGCTGTTTAAACGCTGCTTGATCTGTGCAGATTTCTCTCCTGATTCGGACCAGAACACTTTTTCACTGGAAGAAGTGTTATTATGGATTATGGACTTGTATTTTAGCCGGAAGCAACGGTTTGAAATGAAAAACGTCTTAAAGACACAGATTGTGCATTACTTCCATTACTTGTGGATTATTGTGATGTTTTTATCAGCTGTTTGGACTCTCATTCTGACGGCACCCATTCACTGCAGAGCATCCACTGGTGAGCAAGTGATGCAATGCTATATTTCTCCAAATCTGATGAAGAAACAAACTCATCTTTTCTTTCCCATGAAGTGTGATAAAAACATTAATGTTGGCTTGCAAAAATACACAGCTCTCCTTCCAATGTTCATACTATTTTGGCTAAGGACAGAAGACTAAAGCGGGTTTCAGTGATATTAAGGCTGAGCTGCTCTGGAGGCTTTCCTGCATCAGTCATTAGGACATTTGCCTCAGAAAACAGACACAAAGCTCTCTAATTCAGGAAGCGTCTTGGGGAAGAAACGCTCCGGTGTCATTGGTCTCGCAGCGATTCTCAGACGGCTGTTTGTCCTTATTGGACATGTCTCGAGGAAGCGAGCTGTCCTGCTTCATCAAGCACAGAGAAACATACTGTACATACACAAGCAGCCAAAAGACATTAACCTTCAACCCGCATTCTAGCACCAGCTCATAATAATCTGCTCATAAACACAAGGAGAAAAAGACAGAAAGAGATGCATTACCAAGAGTACAGAGATGATTTAATGTCGGTTGCGACCCGAAGCTCCCGTTCACATTACAGAAGTCTTTTAGCATCTGTTCAAATGACAAGGACTTCAAATGTCGTTTCACTTTCTTCTGTCCGGGTGTGTCGACATTCATTTGACAGTTCAATGAGACGTGTTTGTGAACGCCACGCGGCATATTTATGGATTGTAATAATTGCTTTCAAGGACAGCAATGGTCACACCTCTGAATATGTTTGAGTTTATCATTCCATCAGGAAATAAAGGTCTCGTCTTCACAGAGGACATCACGACATGGTCACCACGTTCACACGGCAAAGTTTCAGTAGTTACAAATGCATTTACATGTACTGTATGAGTGAGTCTCCTAAACTAATGAAACGTTGCCAGATTCACATCCATCTGTTTTGGAGCTGAACATGCTTTTAGTGCCATCACTGGACATTTCACTTAAAAAAAAAAAAAAGTAATGTAATACTTTGCAACACATTTTTTTCAATAAGCTTGTGTTAAAGAAAAATTGTTTCAGAAATTGTTTGTTAATTTTACAAACAATTACAAAGAAATGGCAAGCAACACATTGAATTAAATGTGTTTAATTCAATGTGAATTAAAGTTTTAAAGCAGCTGCAGCTTTCAGAATTCAGACAGCCTATACATCTATTGAAATTAAGCATTAAAATGAATCATCCTGAACTTCTATAATGTCCTGACATAAACTAGATACACATTTAAACTTTTGTTTTATATCCATTCGCAGTGAAGTAATGAGGAGAAAGTAGGATAGATGTTAGACTATTCTTCCGCATGACATACAGTACAACTATCAACAAGCATAGAAACCAGCAGCTGAAATATATATATATATTTTTTTTGCAAAAGTCTCCAATCATTTTTGCATTTGTATGCAGGTAATTAGATTCAGCCATCACAAGTTACTTCTTAGACCATATCTGTTGTACAATTTTTTAACCCTCTAATGCTCCTCGTGTGGCTGTCAAAAATTACCAATTTTTTATGTCAATGAAATTAATGTACTATATTTTAGTTCGATAATGTTTTATTTCATATTTTGCATTTTTAGGGGATTTTATGTTACAAAATTTTATTTATGCAGTAGTTGTGATCTATTTATTATCTTTTAGACACTTATTTTCGCAAATGCTTTGAAGCATATAAGTTTGGTCTCTTTTTAAAAAAGTGAAATTAAAAAAAAGTTACATATGTTTGCTTATTGTTATGAAAATATTTTTACATTTTATGTGAAATACTCTAAACAAGTTGTGTTCCAAATTTGAGGCTGATATCACAAAAATTTTGCTGGAACGTTTCCACTAGGATATTTGTCTGCATCTGTCTTCATGACAAATGTTGTAGAGAATGTAATATTGTTATTGAATTGATCCAACATATGTTTTTAAGTTGAAGAGACAAATTCTCTCATTAAGTGAACTTATTGAACAAACTAGACGGTGAAAATGTTAAGTAGAATTCAAACAAAATCAGAAGCTGCAAGATGTGTCAACTTGAAAAAAATAACAACTAAACTGTGAAATCATTTAAGATTTTGGCCACATTTGAAGGCGTTTTACTCTTGGCTTGTGATTGTTGTGATCCTGCATGCGCACATTCACAATGTTTCTGGTATAAGCACTGAACAACTCTGAGGGGGACGGCAAGTACAACAAACAACCCATAATCAATACAGCTCTCTATAGGAGCTATACATGCACAAACTCAAACATACAGCATTTTTTTCAGATCTGTTATTTACACTGTTTCTGGAGACACTAATGACTTCACACATTTCAGACCATCCACCATTACAGCTAATTATTTCTGTCAGGTTCACTGAAAGAAGGTCTTTCTTTTCTACTGGCTACAGGAGAAGATTTTCTTGTGAGAAAAAAAAATACTAAAAAAGAAGCCAGTGGAAAAACTCGTCCTGTAATGAGCTTCTATTGAGAGCTCGTTATTTTACCTAATACAATTTGCTGTGGGATGCAAAAGTAAAGCAGCTAAAGTGCTAAACTGTGTTTATTATTTGGGACAGTTTGTGAGTAGAGTAATTCATAAAAACAAAATTAATCACAGGGTTTGATGCACATTCACAGAAACAATGAAATTAAATGAGTGCAGAACTCTGTTCAGGTCAAGAGTCGGATTCTACACCGGCGCGATGCTTTTATCGCTATTAATAATGCACAATAAACTAAACAAACATCTCCAGCCTGCTTTTGTTTAGTTACACAAGCTTTCCCACAGGAATGAAAAATCACTAAGTGTGTCTTTTAAATTTCTTCAATAAATTGTTTTTCCTAGACAGCGATGCAATTAAATGGAGAGCTTCTGCTTCTGAAAAGTTTCTCCTGAAACAAACAAACAAACAACAAAAAAACCCTAGTAATCAGACATCTTTCTAAAGTTTCAGAAGAAATCTCACCAATGTGCTCAGATTTGCTAAGATACTAAATATATGCAATCAAAGGTTTAAGATCTTTGAACGCAAACATTTCTCATCAATTCATTTCTGAACCATGAGGGATTTTGTGGAAGAACTGCATTTCTCAAAGTTAGAGGCATCAAATCTTTGAACGATCAGTTTAATTTGAAGCACTTAGAAAGTACATTAAATATATTAGTAGAAATTCAGCTTCTACTGTTTTTATTTTATCAAATGAACTTTTTTAGTCTTGTTGTACAAACCTAAACTTATTGCATGGGGGGGGGGTCATTAATTTTCTTTCTTTCTTTCTATTTATTTATTTATTGGTTTATTTAGCGAGAATGTCCCATACTTATTACTTTAGCACAGACATAAATAGTTATTCCTGTGCACTGAAAAAAAAAAGAGAAAAACAGACGATAGCAGAAAATTACCAATATGTTACGTTTACAGATATTTCCTTCAGCCCCAAATTACACTATGCAATGTGTAAAATTAGTTCAAATAAAACACCTGTGAAAAATCAATACAGAACATTTATGAAAAATTCATACAGAAAAACAGTACATTGGGTGCATTTTTACAGACTTTTCTTAGAGTGAAGTCATGGGTTCGATTACCGTACATGAACTGAATAAAATAAAATGCAAGTTGCTTTGGATAAAAAAAAAGTCTGACAAACGCATACAAAAAATGTAAATGTGAATTCTGATTACAAAGTCCACATTTACATTTATTCATTTAGAAATTAGTTTTTAAAAATTGACATTTCTTAGCTGCTATGTAATTATTTGAAAACATTTTACCCATTTTTGGTGAGGCTCGTGTGTAATTTTAAATTTCAAAGTATTTCTCAATTTTTTAATTAACCAAAAAAGAGTTAATGCCGTAATAATACGGTAACATTAAAATCTTTGAAATTTTTCACATTCACCCATTAATGAAAGTTGCTGATCAGATACAGTACAGTTTGAGTTTAAAAATATTAAGTAATGACTGTTTCTTAAAGGAACAGATCTTCGGATCCAAGCAGACCTGGAATGCTGTATAATAAGTGTTCAGATCAGCAGAACCAGACAGTTTTCAGTGCAAAACCCAGACTGATGTAGCTGGATGTACAGACGTTTCTCTGCTCTCTAAAGCTGTTTCTGAAGCTCTGATTCACACTATTGATCCTGGTGTGTTTGGAGGGGTTTTGGCGCCGGCGACTGTGGGATCACTCGAGCGTTGATCCACTCATGCACTCACGCCTGGATCTGTTTCCTGTTTAATCACACACGGCTCTGCCAGCTTCCTGTTCAATCTCTGCCAAATCTGTCTTCAGCGGAGCGGACGCCAACTGTCCTGATCGCAGCCCGAGCCAACCGCAATAACGGCTGCCTATGAGACGAGACACTAGGGGCGCGTATGGTTTGGGTTACTTAAAACTGTTACAGGGCAGACCGGGGCTAGATGTCACATTTTTTTAATCCAGGGTACATTTATATTTAAAAATTAATCTCTAACAAGGTTTTTGAACATTTCTACTGTTTGCAAAAAAAGAGAGATAGGAAGACATGATGTCCTACTATGTGGAGTGAGTTTATCGTTCGTGTGTGTGTGTGTGTGTGCCTGGTATTTATCACGTTATGGGGACCAAATGTCCCCACAAGGATAGTAATACTAGTAAATTTTGACCTTGTGGGGACATTTTTGAGGTCCCCATGAGGAAACAAGCATATAAATCATACAGAATGAGTTTTTTTGAGAAAGTAAAAATGCACAAAGTTTCCTGTAAGGGGTAGGTTTAGGGGTAGGGTTGGTGTAGGGCAATAGCACATACAGTTTGTACAGTATAAAAACCATTACGCTTATGGAATGTCCCCATAAAACATGGAAAACAACATGTGTGTGTGTGTGTGTGTGTGTGTGTGTGTTATTTTTTGTATTTTTATTTATTTATTTATTTATTTATTTTTTGCTAAGTTTGGGCATTGAAACAATAAAAAAAAAAGAAAAATTCTGATTTAACATTATTTGGGATAGGCAAGATTTTTTTAATGTGCTTAAAATAAGAGTCTTCTGCTCACCGAGGCTGAATTTTATAAATCAAAAATACAGTAAAACCAGAGAATATTTGAAAAATTATTACAATTTAAAATAGCTGTTTTCTATGTGAATATATATTAAACTGTAATTTATTTCTGTGATCAAAGCTGAATTTTCAGCATCATTACTCCAGTCTTCAGTGTCACATGATCTTCAGAAATCATTCTAATATGCTGATTTGCTCAAGAAACATTTCTGATTATTATCAATGTTGAAAACAGTTGTGATGCTTTATATTTTTGAAAATGTGTGATACATTTTTATTTTCAGGATTCTTTGATGAACAGAACGTTCAAAATAACAGCATTTATTAAAAAAAAATAGAAATCTTTTGTCACACTTTAAAATGCCACTTTTTAACAATTTAATGCATATTTTCAAATAAAAGTATTATTTGAATAAATCTTACTGACCCCAAACTTTTGAACAGTTTTTAATAACATATTTGACCATGATGCATTGAGTCATTAAAAGAATTTAATCATCTAAATGAAAAAAACAGAGTCAGGACAGCAGATCTGCCTGTAACTCAATTGAGAGAGCCACAGTGTTATGAGTCTGGCTCAGGATGCCCTGAGATGCAGAAAGCTGCTTAGGGCAGCGCGCACACAATTTTGTCAAAATGCCCGTTTCTAGCAAGTGACCTCGTAAACACAGCCTCAAATAAAGTAAAAAGTTCTAAATGACTGCAAAGAGTTTGGAGAAAACCGGATGTGTGTCAGATCCGCTTCACATGCGTCAGGATTTAAAGAGACAGCGCTGCTTTTAAAGTCAAACCTGCTGCAGTCTGTAATTGAGGGAAATCAGACAACAAAAGAAAAAGAGAAATCACTCGCTGCTCTGATCACTGATTAATGTTGTATTCAATTTAGAGTTTATGCATGAACAAGTTTATGTGAAGATTGTTTTAAGTTCACTTAAATTGCAAGTTCTTATTTTCAAAGCCTATGTTAAAAAATAATAGCTTTAAAATGATACTGCAATGTTCAAAGGCTATAATTAATTGCTAAAATTAACGGAAAATGCATTTAATAGAGACATCAGTAGCAGTATTGGGATCAATGATACTGGCCTTCACTTAGTAAAAAGATGCTATTAAACACACATTTAAAATATATCTTCAAAAACATCTTTGTTGTGGAGATTCAGTGTGAAACTATGACAATATAAATATATTAATATGTGATTAATCACAGAAAAATGTGTAAGTAATTCGTTTATTTTTAATCGATCGACAGCAGCACTAATAATAAGCTAAAACAAACCTCTTAAAAAAAATCTCAAAAACTTCAGTTTGCCCTGCTGACCCCTCAGATCAGACATAACCCTGTGGTGACCTTTAACCTTTTCTCAAACTCTCCTAAAACCAGCTCCAATGTATAAGTGGAGCAAAATGTCTCACATCACTAGTGTAAACGCTTCTATTTTATTTTTTTTAATACACTGGGGTTTCATTTACATTCCCAACTTTAATTAACTTACGATACATCCTTAACCTTATTGCTGCACTTAATTACACTCAATCGTTGTAATTACATTTACAGGATATTTCATGGTGCACAAACTTTACAGCTCATTACTTACAGCAAAGCTTGGACTGTAAAAAAATCCAATCAATCATTAACGATTCTTTGCTGATGCATGGTGAACATATTGCTTATTGTAAGAGATGATTACAAATCCGGCCTGTTGACTCATGCGGACAGTGTTTAATTGTTAATCATACACATCTGTGATGAATAATTAAACTTCAGAAGTTGTATGTTGCATTTATTGAAGTGCGAACTAAAATTTTAAATCAGTAGGGTGTGTGGACGGCCCTGAGCTAGTGATTAATGCCAGCCTTGAGTAAACCTTCTGGGATTTGTTAAACACAAACCAAGAGACTGATGAAAAGGAAGCCATATTAATGGATGTTTAGAACTACGTTATACATGGATTTGTGTTAAAGAATTAGTTCAGTCCAAATATGAAAAAGAGTTTGCTGAAAATGTGCTCATCCTCAGGCCATCCAAGATTAGGATGAGTTTGTTTCTTCATCAGATTTGGAGAAATGTATTGCATCACTTGCTCACCAACAGATGCTCTGCAGTGAATGGGTGCCGTCAGAATGAGAGTCCAAACAGCTGATAAAAACATCACAATAATCCACAAGTAATCCACACCACTCCAGTCCATCAGTTAATGTCTTAAGAAGACGAAAGTAAGAAACAAATTCATCATTAAGGTGTTTTAAACTGTTGCTTCCGGCTAAAATACAAGTCCATAATCCATAATAACGCTTCCTCCAGTGAAAAAGTGGTCTGGTGTGAATCCTCTGTGAACAGCCAGCTTCTTTGGCAGTGAATGTTTGTGGCTTACCCTCCTTGTGAAGGGTGTCAATGATTGTCTTCTGGACAACTGTCTTCCCCATGATTGTGTAGCCTAATGAACCAAACTGAGAGACTATTTTGAAGGCTCGGGAAACCTTTGCAGGTGTTTTGAGTTGATTCGCTGATTTGCATGTAACCATATTCTAATTTGTTGATATAGTGAATTGGTGGGTTTTTGTTAAATGTGAGCCAAAATCATCACAATTAAAAGAACCAAAGACTTAAACTACTTCAGTCTGTGTGCATTGAATTTATTTAATACACGAGTTTCACAATTTGAGTTGAATTACTGAAATAAATGAACTTTTCCACGACATTCTAATTTATTGAGATGCACCTGTACATCTTGGATGATCTGAGGATGAGGACATTTTTAGCAAATTTTCATTTTTGGTTTAACTATTCCTTTAAGTTCATAGCGATATATCATCAAGTGAACTGTCCTGTAAGTGCAAGAATTTAGCTGTGCTTATGCTTTCTTGAAAAATACAAAGAAATGCTATGCAACAACACATAAATGTCAAAAAAAAAAAATCTGTATCTGTGCTCTAATCAGACCGCAGCAGTTTCTCAGCTGACTGAAGCTGAAGCACCAGAGAACAAGAGCCACTCAAACACTGAAAACAAGCTGGCTCGACTCGATAAGCCAATCTGGCTCGACAGCGTGTTTCCTGCCATTGAGTGAAACACAACCTGCAAACATTTAATCTGAACCAGAGAGGGCTAACTAATTCATAAGTGCTTTACAAATACACAAACATACACACTCATATACTGAACTACACAGCATGAGCTCTGAACAAAATCCTCTTCATAAATAGCATATTAGTGTTGTTTTTCAGTAAAAATAATGAAAAGTCTCTCTTGAGAAGGAACATTTCCAGAAGGTAGAAAGACATCTTGTTTTAACGTTATATGTAATGAACATGCAAATAAATCCATCTTTTCTATCGCCCTACACCAAGCCTACACCTAAACCTACCCCTCACAGAAAACTACTGGCAAATTTTGAATTTCATAAAAAAACGTTTTGTATGTTTTTTAAGCCTTTTGTTTTACGGGGACACAGGAAGTGTCCTCATAAACCATGTTTACATTGTAGTACTCATGTCATTATATACACACACACACACACACACACACACACACACACACACAGTGAAATAAATAGTCTGTTAAAGCTCTTTATTGATTGAATCACTCATGAGTGAAGGCTATAAAATCATGAATGACGCGTGTGCTGCTGTACGAGCGACTGTGAGTGTGTGTTTGTGCGGCTCTGCTACAGCCACTCTCAAAGCAATAACACCTCCAACAGTCTGAAACATCAATCTGTTTCCAATGGGAGCACACAGTGTGTGTGTGTGTGTGTGTGTGTGTGAGTTTGCTGGCCAGTCAAGCACACCAACACCATGGTCATTTAACCAACTTTTGGTGCTTTTGGCAGTGTGGGCAGGTGCCAAATCCTGCTGGAAAATGAAATCAGCATCTTCAAAAAGCTGGTCAGCAGAAGGAAGCTTGAAGTGCTCCAAAATTTCTTGGTAAACGGGTGCAGTGACGTTGGTTTTCAAAAAACACAATGGACCAACACCAGCAGATGACATTGCACCCCAAATCATCACAGACTGTGGAAACTTAACACTGGACTTCAAGCAACTTGGGCTATGAGTTTCTCCACCCTTCCTCCAGACTCTAGGACCTTGGTTTCCAAATGAAATACAAAACTTGCTCTCATCTGAAAAGAGGACTTTGGACCACTGGGCAACAGTCCAGTTCTTCTTCTCCTTAGCCCAGGTAAGACGCCTCTGACGTTGTCTGTGGTTCAGGAGTGGCTTAACAAGAGGAATACGGCAACTGTAGCCAAATTCCTTGACATGTCTGTGTGTGGTGGCTCTTGATGCCTTGACCCCAGCCTCAGTCCATTCCTTGTGAAGTTCACTCAAATTCTTGAATCGATTTTGCTTGACAATCCTCATAAGGCTGCGGTTCTCTCTGTTGGTTGTGCATCTTTTTCTTCCACACTTTTTCCTTCCACTCAACTTTCTGTTAACATGCTTGGATACAGCACTCTGTGAACATCCAGCTTCTTTGGCAATGAATGTTTTTGGCTTACCCTCCTTGTGAAGGGTGTCAATGATTGTCTTTTGGACAACTGTCAGATCAGCAGTCTTTCCCATGATTGTGTAGCCTAGTGAACCAAATTGAGAGACCATTTTGAAGGCTCAGGAAATCTTTGCAGGTGTTTTGAGTTGATTAGCTTATTGGCATGTCACCATATTCTAATTTGTTGAGATAGTGTATTGGTGGGTTTTTGTTAAATGTGAGCCAAAATCATCACAATTAAAAGAACCAAAGACTTAAACTACTTCAGTCTGTGTGCATTGAATTTATTTAATACACGAGTTTCACAATTTGAGTTGAATTACTGAAATAAATGAACTTTTCCACGACATTCTAATTTATTGAGATGCACCTGTACATCTTGGATGATCTGAGGATGAGGACATTTTTAGCAAATTTTCATTTTTGGTTTAACTATTCCTTTAAGTTCATAGCGATATATCATCAAGTGAACTGTCCTGTAAGTGCAAGAATTTAGCTGTGCTTATGCTTTCTTGAAAAATACAAAGAAATGCTATGCAACAACACATAAATGTCAAAAAAAAAAAATCTGTATCTGTGCTCTAATCAGACCGCAGCAGTTTCTCAGCTGACTGAAGCTGAAGCACCAGAGAACAAGAGCCACTCAAACACTGAAAACAAGCTGGCTCGACTCGATAAGCCAATCTGGCTCGACAGCGTGTTTCCTGCCATTGAGTGAAACACAACCTGCAAACATTTAATCTGAACCAGAGAGGGCTAACTAATTCATAAGTGCTTTACAAATACACAAACATACACACTCATATACTGAACTACACAGCATGAGCTCTGAACAAAATCCTCTTCATAAATAGCATATTAGTGTTGTTTTTCAGTAAAAATAATGAAAAGTCTCTCTTGAGAAGGAACATTTCCAGAAGGTAGAAAGACATCTTGTTTTAACGTTATATGTAATGAACATGCAAATAAATCCATCTTTTCTATCGCCCTACACCAAGCCTACACCTAAACCTACCCCTCACAGAAAACTACTGGCAAATTTTGAATTTCATAAAAAAACGTTTTGTATGTTTTTTAAGCCTTTTGTTTTACGGGGACACAGGAAGTGTCCTCATAAACCATGTTTACATTGTAGTACTCATACATCATTATACACACACACACACACACACACACACACACACACACAGTGAAATAAATAGTCTGTTAAAGCTCTTTATTGATTGAATCACTCATGAGTGAAGGCTATAAAATCATGAATGACGCGTGTGCTGCTGTACGAGCGACTGTGAGTGTGTGTTTGTGCGGCTCTGCTACAGCCACTCTCAAAGCAATAACACCTCCAACAGTCTGAAACATCAATCTGTTTCCAATGGGAGCACACAGTGTGTGTGTGTGTGTGTGTGTGTGTGTGTGTGTGTGTTAGAGAGAGCTGTCTTTGATCACACACTGTTTTCATTGTAGTCAGTCATGAGAAGGTTCCTCAGGAGATGCTGCTAAACAGCGTGACACGAGGAGAATCTAAAGACTGAGGAATATTTAACCCTGCTGGGAAACTGATGAACACCTTTTAGACTCCTTTAGAGCTTGAGTTTTCACCTTTATTAGACGGGACAGTGGAGAACTGACAGGAGAAAGAGGGGGAATTGGATCGGTACGGGCTGGATTAGAACATAACAGCTCGCTACCCTTTGTGTCACAGCTCAGACAGATGAATAATGCAATTTAAATAATGTTAAGCTCCATCTGTGACATTACAAAGAGAAAATCACCGACTCGTCCCTGAAAGCAAAAACAACAAATGTTCACAGTAATGCATAATCATTTTAAATATTTTTTCTTTTGAAAGAAATGAATTTTGTTTAGCAAGGATGCACTAATTTGATTATAATAATAAAAATAATAAATTATAATAATGATAATGTTTATAATGACAATAGATTTCTATTTCAAATAAATGCTGCACTTTTGAACGTTTCATGTGACACTGATATGAAAGCCTGTTTATGCCACTGAATAAGGTAATTATGACTTTTAATTTCACAATTCTGACTTTTTTTCAGAATTGCAAGATTTAAACACACAATTGTGACTTTGTGAGTTATAAAGTCATTGCATGAGTTTATATCATGCAATTCTGAATTCTTTTCTCAGAATAGCGAGATAAAAACTCATAATTGCGATTCCAGTTCTGAAAAAAAGACTATTTTCTTACAGTTGTGAGTTTATCCCTAGAATTTTAGAAGTTTATCAAGAATTGTGAAATAAACCTTTTTTATTTTTTATTCAGTGGCAGAAACAAGCTTCCATACACTGAAGACTGGAGTAATGATGCTGGAAATTCTGTTTTGCATCACAGGAATAAATTACAATTTACAGTATATTCACATAGAAAACGGTTATTTTAAATTGTAATAATATTTCACAATTTTACTGTATTTTTGATCAATTCAACCTTGGTGAGCAGAAGAGATTTCTTTCAAAAGCATTACAAACTCAACCCCAAACTTTTCTCCACATACATAGGTTCAAAGAGAGTCACAATGACCTGAATTAATGGGAGTCTAACTCTTCTTTTCTTCGTTTGGTAAAGGCCATGAACCTCTGGAGTGTGTGCTGGACAGTTTCACAGAAACGAGCACCTCTGTCTGTCTGTGGTGAGCCAACGGCTCTGTTAATTGATGCTTCTGAGAAACACGTCAGCCGTCTGATAATCAGCCCATTAGATCTCACCATCTCATCTGTGTTCAATAATTCTCCATCACTCTCAAAACTATTGATGAAGAGAAATGTTGCCCTTTAAATTAGCTGGTTGCTTATACTTAGTGTTAATGATTTGCATAAGCCACACACACTGAGTATGAAAATTATTCCTCAAATCACTTTGTTACTTTACTAAGTGATCAGACTTACAATTGCCACCCGCTGCATAATAAAACAGATGAAAAAAATCCCACAGACGCACATTAAAGAGGGACTCTTTTGATGACAGACAGGAAGAAAACGCCTGGTAACTACTTAAAACTCCCTAGCAACACCCTAGTAACCATTTGGAACACCTTAGCAACTGCATAGTTATGCCCTAGCAACCATCAGAACATCCTATATCATGCAGCATTCTTTGCGAGGAGAAACCACCTAGCAGCCACTAACTGCTTCGGGTGTGTGTTCACTTTGTGTGTGCACTTGGATGGGTTAAATGCAGAGCACAAATTCTGAGTATGGGTCACCATACTTGGCCACACATCACTTTACTTCACTTCACTTACAAACCCCTAGCAACACCCTAGTAACCATCCAAAACACCTTAGCAACTGCATAGTTATGCCCTAGCAACCAGTCAGAACATCTCATATCATGTAGCATTTTTGCAAGAAAATATCTAGCAACCATTAGAACCCCCTAGCAACGCCCTAGTAACCACCTAGAAGACCTTAAAAACTGCATAGCTATGCCCTAGCAACCACTCAGAACATCCTATATCAAGTAGCACTTTTGCAAGAAACCACCTAGCAACCATTAGAACACCCTAGCAACACCCTAGTAACCATCCAGAAGACCTTAACAACTGCATAGTTATGTCCTAGCAACTACTCAGAACATCCTAAATCATGCAGCATTTTTGCAGGAAACAATCTAGCAACCATTAGAACCCCATAGCAACGCCCTAGTGACCATCCAGAAGACCTTAACACAACTGCATAGCTATGCCCTAGCAACCACTCAAAACATTCTATATCATGCAGCATTCTTTGCAAGGAGAAACCACCTAGCAACCACTTACAAACCCCTATCAACATTCTAGTAACTATCCAGAACACCTTGGCAACTGCATAGTTATGCCCTAGCAACCACTCAGAACATCCTAATTCATGCAGCATTTTTTTTTTGCAGGAAGAAACCACCTAGCAACCACTTACAGACCCCTAGCAACATCCTAGTAACCATCCAAAACACCTTAGCAACTGCATAGTTATGCCCTAGCAACCACTCAGAACATCCTATATCATGTGGCATTTTTGCAAGAAAAGATCTAGCAACTATTAGAACTCACTAGCAAGCCCTAGTAACCACCTAGAAGACCTTAACAACTGCATAGCTATGCCCTAGCAACCACTCAGAACATCCTATATCAAGTAGCATTTTTATGCAGAAAGAGACCACCTAGCAACTACTTAGAACCCCCTAGTAACCATTCAAAACACCTTTGCAAATGCATTGTTATGCAACCACTCAGCACATCCTAATTCAAGCAGCATTTTTTTTTTAACAGACAACTCTTCTCCATCTCTGGTCCTGTATCGGCAGCCATCGAGATCGTTTCTCTGAATGACTGTAGTTAAATGTTTGTGCGATGCTTTAGCTCTGTTTCCCCTCATTATCGTTAGCGTTGCAAGCTGCATCAGGCCTCGAGTGTCGCTCTCTCGACGCACGTTAAGACACTGATTGCTGTTTACCAATAAAGAGACGTGGCAGGCAGTCAACGACTCACTACATACTAATTGAATATAAAGCACTTAAGACGCTCTCTTTAAAACACTTCCCAGACGAGCAGGAGACGCGGCAGGTTCGAGAACACGTGACACTGCATGAAATCACATCAGGTCTGTCATCATTTACTCATGTTATTTCAAGTTTTTCTTCTGTTCTGGTGACCAAGGCTGCATTTATTTGATCAAAAAATGCAGTAAAAATTTGAAATATTATTACAGTTTAAAATAGCTGTTTTCTATGCGAATATATGTTGAAATGTATTTTATTCCTGTGATCAAAGCTGAATTTTTCTGAAGTCTTCAGCGTCACATGATTCTTTAGAAATCATTCTGATATGCTGCTCAAGAAACGTTTCTGATTATTATCAATGTTGAAAACTGTTGTGCTGCCCAATATTTTTGTGAAAACCATGATCAATTAAAACAATTTTAAGATTCTTTGATTAACAGAAAGTGACTGGAACACAAGCATAATCTTCACATTATAAGAAAAAGTTTCTTGAAGAATAAGAGTTTAGCTGTTGTATGGCACACAGGGAATGTCAGCAGCGTGTTTTAGAGAACAAAAAGACAGAGAGAGGAAAGGGAATCCAATTTTTTGATAAGAAAGAGAGAGAAGAGGAGAAGAGCGGAGGAAAACAACAGTATTACCAGACCACACTTATACAAGCTCGTGCTATTTTTCCCTCAATTTCAAACTCATCAAAAGTAACAGTAAAGACATTTATGATGTTACAAACAATTTCTATTTCAAATAAATGCTGTTCTTTCGAACTTTCTATTCATCAAAGAATCTTGGAAAATAAAATGTATCACGGTTTCCACAAAAATGAAGCAGCACAGCTGTTTTCAACATTGATAATAATCAGAAATGTTTCTCGAGCAGCAAATCGGCATATTAGAATGATTTCTGAAGATCATGTGACACTGAAGACTGGAGTAATGACGATGAAAATACAGCTTTGATCACAGAAATAAATTACATTTTAACAGATATTCACATAGAAAACAGCTATGTTAAGTTGTAATAATATTTCACAATTTCTACTGTATTTTTGATCAAATAAATGCAGCTATAGTATAGTTATGCCCTAGCAACCACTCAGAACATCCTATATCATGTGGCATTTTTGCAAGAAAAGATCTAGCAACTATTAGAACTCACTAGCAAGCCCTAGTAACCACCTAGAAGACCTTAACAACTGCATAGCTATGCCCTAGCAACCACTCAGACCATCCTATATCATGTAGCATTTTTGCAAGAAAAGATCTAGCAAACATTAGAACCCCCTAGCAAGCCCTAGTAACCACCTAGAAGACCTTAACAACTGCATAGCTATGCCCTAGCAACCACTCAGAACATCCTATATCATGTAGCACTTTTGCAAGAAACCACCTAGCAACCATTAGAACCCCCTAGCAACACCCTAGTAACCATCCAGAAGACCTTAACAACTGCATAGTTATGTCCTAGCAACTACTCAGAACATCCTATATCATGCAGAATTTTTGCAAGAAACCACCTAGCAAACATTAGAACCCCCTAGCAACACCCTAGTAACCATCCAGAAGACCTTAACAACTGCATAGTTATGTCCTAGCAACTACTCAGAACATCCTATATCATGCAGAATTTTTGCAAGAAACAACCTAGCAACTATTAGAACCCCATAGCAACGCCCTAGTAACAATCCAGAAGACCGTAACACAACTGCATAGCTATGCCCTAGCAACCACTCAGAACATCCTATATCATGCTGAATTTTTGCAAGAAACAATCTAGCAACCATTAGAACCCCATAGCAACGCCCTAGTAACAATCCAGAAGACCTTAACACAACTGCATAGCTATGCCCTAGCAACCACTCAAAACATTCTATATCATGCAGCATTCTTTGCAAGGAGAAACCACATAGCAACCACTTACAAACCCCTAGCAACATTCTAGTAACCATCCAGAACACCTTGGCAACTGCATGGTTATGCCCTAGCAACCACTCAGAACATCCTAATTCATGCAGCATTTTTTTTTTGCAGGACGAAACCACCTAGCAACCACTTACAGACCCCTAGCAACACCCTAGTAACCATCCAAAACACCTTAGCAACTGCAAAGTTATGCCCAGCAACCACTCAGAACATCCTATATCATGTAGCATTTTTGCAAGAAAAGATCGAGCAACCATTAGAACCCCCTAGCAACGCCCTAGTAACTACCTAGAAGACATTAACAACTGCATAGCTATGCCCTAGCAACCACTCAGAACATCCTATATCAAGTAGCATTTTTATGCAGAAAGAGACCACCTAGCAACTACTTAGAACCCCCTAGTAACCATTCAAAACACCTTTGCAAATGCATTGTTATGCAACCACTCAGCACATCCTAATTCAAGCAGCATTTTTTTTTTAACAGACAACTCTTCTCCATCTCTGGTCCTGTATCGGCAGCCATCGAGATCGTTTCTCTGAATGACTGTAGTTAAATGTTTGTGCGATGCTTTAGCTCTGTTTCCCCTCATTATCGTTAGCGTTGCAAGCTGCATCAGGCCTCGAGTGTCGCTCTCTCGACGCACGTTAAGACACTGATTGCTGTTTACCAATAAAGAGACGTGGCAGGCAGTCAACGACTCACTACATACTAATTGAATATAAAGCACTTAAGACGCTCTCTTTAAAACACTTCCCAGACGAGCAGGAGACGCGGCAGGTTCGAGAACACGTGACACTGCATGAAATCACATCAGGTCTGTCATCATTTACTCATGTTATTTCAAGTTTTTCTTCTGTTCTGGTGACCAAGGCTGCATTTATTTGATCAAAAAATGCAGTAAAAATTTGAAATATTATTACAGTTTAAAATAGCTGTTTTCTATGCGAATATATGTTGAAATGTATTTTATTCCTGTGATCAAAGCTGAATTTTTCTGAAGTCTTCAGCGTCACATGATTCTTTAGAAATCATTCTGATATGCTGCTCAAGAAACGTTTCTGATTATTATCAATGTTGAAAACTGTTGTGCTGCCCAATATTTTTGTGAAAACCATGATCAATTAAAACAATTTTAAGATTCTTTGATTAACAGAAAGTGACTGGAACACAAGCATAATCTTCACATTATAAGAAAAAGTTTCTTGAAGAATAAGAGTTTAGCTGTTGTATGGCACACAGGGAATGTCAGCAGCGTGTTTTAGAGAACAAAAAGACAGAGAGAGGAAAGGGAATCCAATTTTTTGATAAGAAAGAGAGAGAAGAGGAGAAGAGCGGAGGAAAACAACAGTATTACCAGACCACACTTATACAAGCTCGTGCTATTTTTCCCTCAATTTCAAACTCATCAAAAGTAACAGTAAAGACATTTATGATGTTACAAACAATTTCTATTTCAAATAAATGCTGTTCTTTCGAACTTTCTATTCATCAAAGAATCTTGGAAAATAAAATGTATCACGGTTTCCACAAAAATGAAGCAGCACAGCTGTTTTCAACATTGATAATAATCAGAAATGTTTCTCGAGCAGCAAATCGGCATATTAGAATGATTTCTGAAGATCATGTGACACTGAAGACTGGAGTAATGACGATGAAAATACAGCTTTGATCACAGAAATAAATTACATTTTAACAGATATTCACATAGAAAACAGCTATGTTAAGTTGTAATAATATTTCACAATTTCTACTGTATTTTTGATCAAATAAATGCAGCTATAGTGAGCAGAAGAGACAATTTAAAAACATAAAAAATTATTATCCCAAATTTTGAACAATTTTGCTGAAAATGTTTTTATAAATTTTAACTCATAAAAAATGTATTTACACATTATCTGGTTAAACATAATTGACATAAGATCATGCATGTTCACATAGAAGGCATTTTGCAGATTGTTACTCTCGTTAAGTTTTTTTTCTGTTATTTTAGCAATTCCTGTCCATCACAGGAATAAATTATATTTTAAACTATACTCAACATACTCTGTAATAATATTTCACAAAAGTTGTTACTGTATTTGTGATCAAATAAATGCAGTCTTGGTGAGTAATGTAATGTAATGTACATTTCTGCACATATTCAGAATCCAGACCTCAAACCCAAACACATGGCTGCTGTTAAAACTGTGAGCGTCTATCAGTTATCCAACACATCTGGCTGTTGTTTCACACACGCCTTTCTAACGAGCTTTGATGGCTGTAAACAGAGATCAATAGCCAGTCAAACGACCCATCAATTCAACAGCATCTCACAAACACCTCCTCAGAAACAGTTTCACATTAGATTAATCGTGTCGAGTGAATCTCAATATGAACAAAATCTCTCATCAAATGATCTGCTGTTCACATTAATGTTACAGCTCTATACTGTATGACAACTATGACTGTATGATGAAGTTGTTTGTTAATACTTGATTGACTCACATCTGAGTACTTCATTAAGTCTCCTCTGATGTGAAAGAGAAACCTTTGCGCAATAACAGTTTCCTCCAGGTAAACACTTCTCCATTCATGGAAGTCTATTCTGCGTCCCGTCACGCATTTCAATCAAATGTCTTTTTCATGGAAATAATGAGATGACACATTTTCAAGGTGATGCATTCATCAGCAAACAGGTCAGTTAAACGACGTTGCTTCAATATTTAATAAACGCCGTCGCCGTAAGCACTTTGTTTAATGATCTCATTACAGACTCGTTTGAAGAGGCCCGAAACGTCTCCTGAAAATGGTTTTGCTAATTGAAATAAAGCTGAAATAAATGATAAATATTAGATGAAATACTAAGTGAAATTTGGAAATGTTGCTTTGGCAACTAACTGAAATAAGTAAAAGTAAAAGCAATAAAACTAGAAATAAAAATTTAACTGAAATAAAAATAAATAAATCCTAAATAGGAATATTTAAAAAAAAAAATAATAATAATAATAATAAATGACAAAGCACATATCATAATTACAAATAAATAAATAAACCAAAATTAAAATAAAAACTGAAAATATAAAAAGCTAATTCATATTAATCAAAACTATAATAGATAATACATCATACTAAAAAAACACTTCCAGGAGGGAGATTTTATTGCTCAGAACGAAGATGCTCTGTAGACTTTTAAGTTACATATTAGCATCTAAAATGTTTCTCCGAAAAATCATTAAATGCAATAAAAATGCAAGTAAAAGATGCAAATGTGGATATAAAATTAATGTGGATATTAATGTGGGCATAACTCTGAGGATTTGATGAGAAATGCGTGACTTCATATTGATATATCTGATTTTTGATTGCTGACTTAATAAAAGAAAATTAAAATCATAAAGAAAATTTGCTGTTACTGAAAATATAATAAAGTGAAATAAATAAAATATATAAAAATAAACTTATTTTATTTCAGCTAGTTGCCAAGGAAACATTACTCATTGCTATTCTTGATGTAATAAAAAAAAACTTTAAAAAAAAAAATTTATAAACTAATAAAAATGACAAAAACACGCAACAAGATTACTAAAATTGCAACCAAAATTTTAACTGAAAAATATAAAAAACTATTAAAAAAACATTATTATTATTACATTAAATTATACTATTTCAATGATACCAGAAAAACACTGTTGAAATCTTTCCTGGAGAAAATGAAAAAGTCTCCAATCTCAGTGCTGTCTAGGAGAAGCAAGTGAGACATGGCTTTGTAAAGAATACATCAAGATCTCAGAAATCATTCATCATCATCAGGAGCCATTACCCACAATCCATCAGCTGTAGATCTGGAGAGCAGCGCACACAAACACAGAATAATCACACGTCTTCACGAGCCATAGAGAGAAGAGCATGTGAAGAGAGAGGGAAGGTCTTCTTCAGTGAGACGTTTGACACACCGACTGAATGTGTTTCTTGTGATCGAAAGGCTTGAATGCGTTTTGTAGTCAAATATCTAAGAAAAAACAAACAGTCAGCTGGTCATTAATGCAAAAATACACCTTGACACACTTCCAAGTGATGATGTAATGTTCTTGGAGATTCTTGTAGATATATATAGCCTATATATATTAACATATATAGTGAGCTTAAATCCTTTTATTGATGTCTCGAAGCTTGGGAATATATATATATATATACACACACATTTGGTGAAAATTTCATGTCAACAGCACCTTTAAAAATATATTTACTCAGACAAGTGGTGATGTGTTCAATACTTATTTTACCCGCTGTATATGTATATATATATATATATATATTTAAGTCACTTTAACTATAGTTACATTTGCACTATTTCATGACTTTTTATCATGCATATTTTCCACATTTTAAAATGAGTAGGTGCATCCAAACTTTTGACTGGAACTGTAGGTGTATGAACTGATAAAAATGTAGAGCTTGAATGCAATGTAAATCACTTTGAATAAATACAAAGCAAAATATAAGCATCTGGCAAATGCATAAATGTAAATGAATGATACCTGGGATGCAATCATTCTTGTTTAAGTCTGTTTGTTTGACAGGAATGCACTAGCAAACAATGAATATTGACCAGCATTTCAACATCGGCCACTCGGTTCCCAACAATCGTTCTGATAATGATGGTGAAGTGAAACGAGAGCCAGATAGACACACAATGTTCTCAGGAGCGGGAGAGAAAGGCACCAGTATTTGGCCATTCATTTTGACAAAGAAACTTATTAGGGAAGCAACTATCAGAACACACTGTGCCGACCTGCGGGGAGATGCTCATAATATTGTGACTCGCTGAGAGGAAATTTATGCCTCTGTGGGAACCTGCCTAATTATACTTCTCTAGTGCACTTCACCGCAGTGTGACAGAATTCACATACACCACAAAGACACACTCGACTCTTTAACCTTGGGAACTAGTAAAAGAGTTGAGGCTGGCTGCACCAGCTGTGCTTTACAACTCAGTCTGTGGTGCATTAAAACTTATGCACTACTAAATACTATATAAATATTATGCACTACTAAATATCTATGCATTAAACTTGTGCACTAGTAAATATTAAATAAATAGTATGCACTACTAAATATCTATGCACTAAACTTATGCACTACTAAATATTATATAATTATGCACTACTAAATATCTATGCATTAAACGTATTCACTACTAAATATTATATAATTATGCACTACTAAATATCTATCTATTAAACGTATTCACTACTAAATATTATATAATTATGCACTACTAAATATCTATGCATTAAACTTGTGCACTACTAAATATTATATAAATATTATGCACTACTAAATATCTATGCATTAAACTTGTGCACTACTAAATATTATATAAATATTATGCACTACTAAATATCTATGCACTAAACTTATGCACTACTAAATATTATATAATTATGCACTACTAAATATCTATGCATTAAACGTATGCACTACTAAATATTATATAAATATTATGCACTACTAAATATCTTTGCATTAAACTTGTGCACTAGTAAATATTAAATAAATAGTATGCACTACTAAATATCTATGCACTAAACCTATGCACTACTAAATATTATATAATTATGCACTACTAAATATCTATGCATTAAACTTGTGCACTACTAAATATTATATAAATATTATGCGCTACTAAATATCTATGCATTAAACGTATGCACTACTAAATATTATATAAATATTATGCACTACTAAATATCTATGCACTAAACTTATGCACTACTAAATATTATATAAATATTATGCACTACTAAATATCTATGCACTAAACTTATGCACTACTAAATATTATATAAATATTATGCACTACTAAATATCTATGCACTAAACTTATGCACTACTAAATATTATATAAATATTATGCACTACTAAATATCTATGCACTAAACTTATGCACTACTAAATATTATATAAATATTATGCACTACTAAATATCTATGCACTAAACTTATGCACTACTAAATATTATATAAATATTATGCACTACTAAATATCTATGCACTAAACTTATGCACTACTAAATATTATATAAATATTATGCACTACTAAATATCTATGCACTAAACTTATGCACTAGTAAATATTAAATAAATATCTATGCACTAAATTTATGCACTACTAAATATTATATAATTACGCACTACTAAATATCTATGCACTAAACTTATGCACTACTAAATATTATATAAATATTATGCACTACTAAATATCTATGCACTAAACTCATGCACTACTAAATATTATATAATTATGCACTACTAAATATCTATGCATTAAACGTATGCACTACTAAATATTATATAAATATTATGCACTACTAAATATCTATGCACTAAACCTTTGAACTATTGAAAATGTATATAACATTAAATAATTGTGGAACTAAACTGATTTTAAGGTAATCCCAAAAACAAACGTTTTTAAACACACCATATTTTTCAGAAAAACAAGTCACAGTGTTAAGAGAAAAATTATAGTGAGGACGACATAGTTTAAAATTCATTATTAATTTAAAAGGATAGACCACTCCACAGCTATAACAATAACACAGACAGTCAATATAATTGGAACCACTTTCAAAAGAATATTTTTCCAGCTCATGAAAAATAAAAACATGGACAGCCAATCAGAATCCATCCTCCTTTCTACAGCATAATCATTTAAAGCAGCAGACAACAATAAATAAACAAACAAACAAACAGAATCAATGTTATCCTTTGGCGTGGATACTAATATAGTTATCATTTTAGGTGTAAAAGAGCCTTAAATTATTACATTCAGAAATAGAGGAAGATGTGGTAAGATGCCCCCCCTTAAGAACAATAATGTAAAATACTAAATCAACTATTCTATGTCAAATTTTATTTTGAGCATTTATTTGAATAATTGAATAACCAATGAAAACAGAATCCCAGTAAAGGAGATTCATCTGAAAGGTGACTTATAAACAGACATGTATATTTACATAATTAATTGTCCATTTTTTAATTGAAGAAATCTCATAATATCAACAATATGAATGCCAGTTTAATGATTTCACTGTTCGTTTTAATGAAAGTGAAGATGCCTGAAATGTACATCTAATTCATTAAAATATTAAATAATAACCCCATTAATTACAATAAGCATTATATTTTACATAATAACAGCACTCTCAAAAGCTGTCACTGGGGTTGTACCCTTTCAAAAGGTACACCTTTGTACCTTTCTTACCCCTAAATTAGTATCTTAATGGTACATGTTTGTACCAGGTCCGGTCTCAGTGACAGCTTTCATACCTTTTTTGTCCCTACACTGAACATGAATGTTGGTTGTCTTCTTTTGTGTCTTGCGTTAAGCACAAATGGTGCAACTAAGGCCTATCAAGTTAAGTACTGGCCTACAACCAAATTAAATAATAGTTACTCAGCCCCCGGTGTGAATTTACATGGCAATTTAAGGAAGAATTCACGAACGGCTGCTGCGACCTCATTCAGTTCAGCTGAAGTCTGTAATGAGAAACCGCGAGCAGGGGTTTAAATGAGCTTTTGGGCTGCAGGTGTCGGATCTGAGGGTGAACCGAAGGCTAAACTGCTCTGCTTCTATCGCTAATTGAATTGATTTTTGTAAATGTCACTGTTATTGTTAACCAGCTGTTGCTGGAGAGGCTAATATGAGTTCGACCGCAAGGTGAATGTTCAGATTATCCTTTAAATTGATTTATCAGAGTGTCCGACAACAAAACAAATATTGTAACTGGTCTAAAAAGAATACAATGTTGATATTACATCAGATCTTAAATGATGCAGAACTCATTTTCAAGGCTTTCGAGCATCTGTGTCCTGTTTAATTGTATTTTTTTCTGAGCAAAAAATAATGACTATCATACATTTTTAGCATAATTTAGAAGACACCCACTGAAATGTCATTCAGAGTAACAATATCTTGTCAGGCATATTTAGAACAAGAATCATTAATAACACTGAAAGACTGTATTAAGGATCACAGTGCTGCACTTAAACGCTAAATAGTTATCATTTTAATTCTTTACAAATCTTGGCAACTGTCCTTCAAACCATTATGTTTGACCCATTTTTTAGCAAGAAGCTTTTTTTAATCATTTACAATATTATCAAATGTAGTATTATCACTTAATACTTGAGTACAGGTCAGATTAAGTATCTTGTTTCATTTTTACATAAATATATCTGTTATTGTAACGATCAGTCCACTGAAGGCGAGTTGAAGATGAACCCAAGTGCAGCTTAGTGAGTTCATGAATGACCTCTGTGGCCGTGACAGGACAAGCAAAGAGTTCAGAAGCGAACAGCACCACCTCTGGAGGTTCTGCAGTGGACGCCGCCACCTCTGAGACAGACTTGTGGACAGGAGAGGCCTCAGGAGCAGATTCATGGACAG
>NW_015647021.1:147116-147354 GCF_001515625.1 Sinocyclocheilus rhinocerous
GCGTGGCGGCCATCTTGGCCGGGGAATCAGGCGTGGCGGCCATCTTGGCCGAGGAATCAGGCGTGGGCGGCCATCTTGGCCGGGGAATCAGGCGTGATGGCCATCTTGGCCGGGGAATCAGGCGTGGTGGCCATCTTGGCCAGGGAATCAGGCGTATCAGGCGTGTTGGCCAGGGAATCAGGCGTGGCGGCCATCTTGGCCAGGGAATCAGGCGTGGCGGCCATCGCGGCCATCGTGG
>NW_015647021.1:150618-171722 GCF_001515625.1 Sinocyclocheilus rhinocerous
CCTCTGTGGCCGTGACAGGACAAGCAAAGAGTTAGTGGGCGGCCTCCATGGCTGTGACAGGGCAGACAGTGAGTTCATGAATGACCTCTGTGGCCGTGACAGGACAAGCAAAGAGTTCAGAAGCGAACAGCACCACCTCTGGAGGTTCTGCAGTGGACGCCGCCACCTGAGAGGCAGATTCATAGACAGGAGAGGCCTCAGGAGCAGATTCATGGACAGGAGAGGCCTTCTTAGCGCAGTGTGCAGCCCACAAGCTCAAAATAGCGACCACCATTATGGACAGCGCAGTAGACAGTGGGATGCCTGGCGGGCTTGAGAGCGTAGGGACCACTGGAATGTCAGCCGCTCTCACTGACATCAGTGGTGGGTCCATCACACTAGCAATCAGTCTTTTCAGTCCTCGCCCAAGCTCCGCATTCGCATGAGCTTGGGTACTATAGCCCCCCCCAAAAAAAATCCTTAGGGGAAATCTTGGTGACAGCCGGGACGTGGAGAGGCTCAGGCATGGCAGCCATCTTGGCCGAGGACTCAGGTGTGGCGACCATCTTGTCACGAGGCCAGGCGTGGCGGCCATCTTGGCCGGGGAATCAGGCGTGGCGGCCATCTTGGCCGAGGAATCAGGCGTGGGCGGCCATCTTGGCCGGGGAATCAGGCGTGATGGCCATCTTGGCCGGGGAATCAGGCGTGGTGGCCATCTTGGCCAGGGAATCAGGCGTGGCGGCCATCTTGGCCAGGGAATCAGGCGTGGCGGCCATCGTGGCCAGTGAATCAGGTGTGGTGGCCATCTTGGCCAGGGAATCAGGCTTAATGTGAGCATGCTCTGGCTTGGCTGACATGACGTGAAGAGGCGCTGGCTTAGCAGGCATGACATTAGTAGGCTTTGGCATAGCAGACATGATGTGAGCAGGCTTTGGCATAGCAGGCATGACATTTGCAGGCTTTGGCATAGCAGACATGACGTGAGAAGGCTGTGGCTTGGCCGACATGACATTAGCGGGCTTTGGAGTAGCAGGCATGATGTGAGCAGGCGCTGGCTTAGCAGGCATGACATTTGCAGGCTTTGGCATAGCAGACATGATGTGAGCAGGCTTTGGCATAGCAGGCATGACATTTGCAGGCTTTGGCATAGCAGACATGACGTGAGAAGGCTGTGGCTTGGCAGACATGACGTGGGCAGGCTTTGGCATAGCAGGCATGATGTGAGCAGGCTTTGGCATAGCAGGCATGACGTGAGCAGGCTGTGGCTTGGCAACAAAATACATTCGTTTACATACACAGAAACATACACAAATCATTCAAAACATTTACAATCAGGTGATTTACAAAGTGATCCAGAATCCAAACAATAAACACAGACTAGACTTGACTTGACTTGACTTAAACACTAACCGACAGCAGGACAAAAACATACAATACACGACAAGGAACAAAGGCAACGACATGGCTACTTATAGCAAACAAAGAGGGTCACATGACATGAACAAACCAATGGAAAACAAGACACATGACCTGGACAGCCAATCAGAACATGACACAATGAACAGAGGAAACAATAGCATGAAGACAAGAGGGCAAGGGAAGCATGACACTAACAGCATGAAACAATTACAAAATAAAAGACATGAAGACAAAACCCAAAACAGACCTTACAGTTATGCTGAATATGCTGAATAAAAAAAAAACATTTCACCCATATTGACATTTTAGTTTCACAAAAGTTATTTTGAATCACTAATATAGACACTTTACCTGCATTTAATATGCTTGCTGTGTATATAAAATCACTTTTGTCAATTTAATTTGATGTGGACACCAAAATGGGACATCTCGTCTTTTAATGTCATGCACACGAAAAAAATGCAAGAATGGCATATTTGAGAGAGACAAAGCCACTGTATGAAAAATTTTATCTTTAATCAACTCATGTTGTTCCAAACTTATAAGGGTACCGTGCTTTCACACCTGTAGAGCGATTGCTTTGTTCCGAAACAGGGATTAAAATTATTACAATGTTGCTTTTTATTCTTGGAGCGGTTCGCTTTCACATGGCAAAGTTTCTAAACGGACCAAATTTGTTAATACAAGTCACGCGCGAGTAAACTATTCTCTCATTGGTCAAAGTTCCACGGTTTATTTTCCGGGATTCTACTGAGCTGTCACGCATGTCATCCGTCAGGATGGAACGATAACACCTTCGCGGGCTTATTGTTGTTGTTTTGTTTTTGTTTTTTTGGATTGGTCGGGAAAACATTTTTAAAATGCACCTACAAAGAAGAGCAATAAGACCGCATTATAAAATAAAGTGCGCTTTGATTTTTGAATGGCAAAGACGTGCTCACCCATAGACATTCACAGGTTCATTTTGAGGTACCGTATTGGCCCGAATATACGACGACCCTGATTATAAGACGACCCCCCTTTTTCCAGATCTATTCGGGTCAATACGGTATTAGCAAGACAACAAAGCTGATGCTTTTCACGGAACTTACGTAATTACCCATCATAAATTGTGATATAGCCTGGTTCGTTGGTCCGTTGGATCGGATTGCTTTCTCACTACAACCGAACCGCTCCACAGTTCGTTTGCAATCGAGCCGAGACCACCTCATTCAGGCGATCTCGGACCGATTGTTTTGGCGCGGATCCGAGCGCGATTGCCGTGTTCACATATGCCCAAACGAACCGAGCCAAGGGGAGAAACGCGCCAGGTTCCGAGACAACAGGCCAGGTGTGAAAGCACCCTAAGACTTATTTTATTCTATGGAAAATAAAAGGAGAAATTTAGAAAGATGTTCATACAGCTGTTTAAATACAATAAAGTATATAGCGACCAGGAGATGTAAGTCTTCAAAAAAAGTCAAAAACAGTTTCTTCTGAAACTATACATTATCTTTTTGTGAAAAAAAGCAAAAAATTATTATTTTTTCATTATTACATTATATATATATATATATATATATCATATCAGCATGTTCAAACTTGCTGCAACAAGACTCACTGCAACAGGTTTGACATCAAAGTTGCCAAAGATTAGACAGATTTTCTTCCACATAAGAAATAAAGTTTGGAAAGACACAAGGGGCGAGTAAATCTTCATATCTGAACTATACCTTCAAATAAAGCTATTCAAATGATCAGTGTTGGGAAAGTTACTTTTAAAAGTAATGCATTACAATATCGCATTACTCCCTAAAAAAGTAACTAATTATGTTACTTAGTTACTTTTTATGTAATGCGTTACGTTACTTTTGTGTTACTTTTGCGTTACTGTTTAAATCTAGGCAGGGCTTTCTTGTTTGTTTTTAATATAAAAAAAGTTCTAAAGATTGGGAAAATAAAAGGACGCAGGAGAAGAAAGTTCAACACTCTTTAGCAATAAAAATAAATAAATAAATAAAAAGCCATTTTTGCAGCTTAGTATAGTTGAAGTGGATCATTGAAGGTCAGCAGCAAAGACATTGCAACATCACAAGTTTGCATAATATTCTGAGTTTGCATTTCACTGTTTTTATTCATCTCATTACATTTCATTACAGAGATGGAAAACAAAGTCTGAGCATAAAATGGCACTCAGAGTACTCAAACCCAGGCTGGACTCTTTCACTTTGTTTGTGCGTGCATTTGTATAAAGGAACAGATATGAAACAACATTTCCCCCATTGGCTATAATTTTATAATTCATTGTGATTGTATGCAATAATAAATCTAGCCGCTCAGACTGCTGGCAACCGAAGACCATTGAACTCAAAATCAATCTCAGCGTAATCAGGAGAAGCATCAGATCCACAATCCTCCCCACAGCGAAGATCAGGCCCTCAACTAAAGTTTGTCACAAGCAGAAAATAAATCACTTGAGGGGTAATTAATCACAGAAACTTCAGCAACAGTCACTTTCAATGAATAAGAAATGGAGACTCCAACAACTTTCACAACAAACTAGAGATCTCATCTCTGTGTGCTGAATTCAAATATATATCTAGAAAATAGATATTGAGAGTTCTTCAAAGTGGAAAAAAAGAGCTTGATTGCGTCAGATAAAAAGAAAGCTAGAAAGCACACTAGAAAAGAAATAACATGCACATCAAACTCATTTTCCTCCATAAACTCCAGACACGGTCAGCTCTGTTACTGAACACTTCATTCACTCAGTAGTGCATTTGGGCTGCGGTTAACAGCAGTATTAGGCCATGGTTTCCCAGCATGCCTTGCTGCAGCCATTAGAGACAAACTCTGAATTATTTCTGTGTGTGTGTGTGTGTGTGAGAGAGAGAGAGAGAGAGACTGACAAAGAAAGAAATGGAGGGGAAAACAGCAATAGAGACAAACAGGCACGTGTTTCATGTTATTTGGAGAAAGAAAAGTGAGAATCCAGAATCCAGATCACTCAAAAGAGGACAAGAACGAGACACATTTAGTGAATGCAGTGCACTTTATTGTCCCATTCATATTTTCATTAGAGGCACAAATGCTTTAAGACTTATGACTAATAAGACTAATACATTATATCTTGTTGAAAATAATTATAACTGAATTTAAAATGCATAGTGTAACAATGAATTGAAAAGTGTTATAATGTAGTAACTGTGGTTACAATTATTCATGAGACTGTACAATGCATTACAAGGCATAATTCATTTTTTATTTTATGATGCATTATACATAAAGGCTAAACTGGTTTAATAAACTATTATCTACTACAGTAGGTAGTTTTGTTTCCTACCAAAGAGGCCTTGACCTTCTCGATTGTATACTATATAACAACTAAAATCACGCAAAGTCATTATAATTTTGAAGAAATTATTTCTATAGCATAACTAACATTAAATACAAATAATAAGAAGAAGAAAGATTTTTTGATACAGTACTATTTAAAAGTTTGGAGTAAGATAATGGATGGATGGATGGATGGATGGATGGAAAGTTTTTATTCAGCAAGCACACATTAAATTGATAAAAAGTGACAGTAATGACATTTATAATGTTGCAAATGATTCCTATTTCAAATAAATGCTGTTCTTTTGAACTTTCTATTCATCAAAGTGTCCTGAAAAATCTAATGTATCACAGTTTCCACAAAAATAATACATGTCCAAAATTTTGGTTAGAGGAAGACAGAGAGAGACAGTAAGTGGGTCATCCAGCCCACAGAGACTGAACCACTCACTGATGTGGAACAAAAAGAAAAAGTCGGAAGTGGGTGCACACACACACACACACACACACACTGGGCTGATGTTCACTGGTTGTGTGTGTGAATTGCAGCATGTCTCTCCGGGCGTCTGGTGTGTGATCAGAGCTAACAGGCTGATCTCAGTACAGTGACCTGAACACAGACTGAAGAATCACTCACTCTGTTCACATACAAACATTTACAACACCGCAGCGCAAAACAAACCTTTTAGCATTCAGGCAAGTTTAGGGTTTATTTCTGTGTAAATAATGTGTGACCCTGGAGCACAAAAGCAGTCTTAAGTCGCTGGGGTATATTTGTAGCAATAGCCAACAATACATTGTATGGGTGGGTCAAAATTATCGATATTTTTCAATTTATATTTTCTTTTATGCCAAAAATCATTAGGATATTAAGTAAAGATCATGTTCCACGAAGATATTTTGTACATTCCTAAATATTGTCCTATCCTAACAAACCATACATCAATGGAAAGCTTATTCATTCAGCTTTCAGATTATGTATAAATCTCAAGTTCAAATAAATTACCCTTATGACTGGTTTTGTGGTCCAGGCTCACATATATATATATATATATATATATACATGTGTTACATACATATAATTCAATTAAGTATAACTAAAAACTTTCCATAAGGCTTCAGCAGTAACTGCAGGGAATTATTGTTCTTGAAACCTCTCACATCTATCGAGCTTCACAGAAGACGTGAGGAAACATTATTTATTAAAAATAAAAAAAACAAACAGTGGACAGAAGCTCATAATAAACAAGGACTGCCTCTTTTCTACATGACCCTGCACTGTAAAACACTTGAGACAGCCTGAGTGAATAACACAAGGACAAAGAGGAATCACCAGAACCTCCCTGAGGCCCCGGGGAGCCCGCTGCGCTTCACATCGGCATCAAGGTTAACGGCATCCCTGGACGAGTCCGGCAGGAGCAGGACAAATAACCCTGTTACAGTAAAGCTGGAGACTAACACACACACACAGCAGAGCCTGGAGATCAGCTGAAACACAGAAAACCATCGGCTGTCAAAGAACACAAAGAAACAGACGAGGGCTGAGTGGAGATTCATGCAGCAGCACAGCACGACTCCAGTTCATCACAGATTACTGACAGACAGAATGACAAAACTACAAAAACTACACTCTCCTGAAGAAAATCCAGTGGAGCCTGATCATGCTAATACTGGCGAGGTAATGCTAGGGTGGGTGGTTACCAGGGCATTCCAGTGTGGTTGCTAAGGGATGCGGGTAGTTGCTAGGGCGTTGTTATGTGGTTACTAGGGTGTTGCTATGTGGTTTGGGTGGTCACTAGGGTGTTGCTATGTAGTTTTGTTGGTCACTAGGGTGTTGTGATGTGGTCGCTAGGAGTTGTGGGTGGTCACTAGGGAGCTGCTATGTGGTTGTGGGTGGTCACTAGGGTGCTGCTATGTGGTTGATAGGGATTGTGTGTGGTCACTAGGGTGTTGCTATGTGGTTTTGTTGTTCTCTAGGGTGTTGCTATGTTGTTGCTAGGGGTTGTGGGTGGTCACTAGGGTGTTGCTATGTGGTTTGGCTGGTCACTAGAATGTTGCTATGTGGTTTTGTTGTTCGCTAGGGTGTTGCTATGTGGTTGCTAAGGTTGGTGGGTGGTCACTAGGGTGTTGCTATGTGGTTTTGTTGTTCACTAGGGTGTTGCTATGTGGTTGCTAAGGTTGGTGGGTGGTCACTAGGGTGTTGCTATGTGGTTTTGTTGTTCACTAGGGTGTTGCTATGTGGTTGCTAGGGGTTGTGGGTGGTCACTAGGGTGTTGCTATGTGGTTGCTAAGATTGGTGGGTGGTCACTAGGGTGTTGCTATTTGGTTGTGTAATCACTGGGGGTTGCTATGTGGTTGCTAGGGGTTGTGGGTGGTCACTAGGGGTTGGTGGTAGTCACTAGGGTTTTGCTATGTGGTTTGGCTGTTCACTAGGGCGTTGCTATGTGGTTGTTAGGTGTTGGTGGTGGTCACTAGGGAGTTGCTATGTGGTTGTGGGAGGTCACTAGGTTGTTGCTATGTGGTTGCTAGAGGTCACTAGGACGTTGCTATGTGGTTGCTAGGTGTTGGTGGTGGTCACTAGGGCGTTGCTATGTGGTTGTGGAAGGTCACTAGGGAGTTGCTATGTGGTTGTGGGAGGTCACTAGGTTGTTGCTATGTGGTTGCTAGGGGTTGTTGGCGATCACAAGGGTGCTGCTATGTGGTTGTGGGTGGATGCTAGGGTGTTCAGTGTGGTGTTTCCTTCCATGAAAGTAAAATGTTTTCCTCTGATGTTGATGTTTACTCATCAGGCAGTCCACCAGCTGAACTCACTTTGTTGTAGGAAGTTGTAATTGTTTCCTCAAGGCTTCACAATTCAAGAGCCTAAATAAAGTCTCTTTGTGTGAGAAAGTCGAAAATTAGAAAGTCGCCCCATTCTCTCAACTTTCCACTCCAAGGGTGTGTTCACACTTGTCATGTTTGGTTCGATTAAAACAAACTCTACGTGAACGCTAATGGACCAGGACCAAATGTATCATTTTCCTTCTTGGTCCGGACCAAATGAACCAAACGAACCGAACTACAAGTGTGAACACACCCTTAAAGACATATTTTTTTTGTTTGAAAAAAAACAGATACCAGAAGCTTTTGGAGGTCAATGTAAGAGAGTCGCAGGTGGCCTTGAGTCTCAAAAAAATATAAATATATGCAGATGCAAAATGCATACAAGCGTACATTCAATAAATTATTCATAACAATGAAAATGAACATCTTAAACACCCTGTGGGACACAGACGCATTACAGCAGGTGTGAAGCTTTCATTTCTTCACATGTGGTCCCTCATGCACATAATGCAGGGAAATACAATGATTTCTAACACTGAGTTTGGCGTGTGCAACAAACTCTGGTACTAATTTCTATGGCCCTATGATTTCCGTGATGCAGAAAATGTGCATGGAATCGTGGAATCCAGTCATAAAAACGGAATTTACTGTATAACACGGAATGCCACTGAATTGGCCAATTTTTGGATGAATAAATCAAAAGTAGTTCAGCACACTTAAATCAAAACATGATATGGTCTAGTGTATGTGAATATTAAGCTGCAAAAATACCATTTAAATATGACTCCCGCATGTTCTGTGTGTCTCTGTGTGAATGAATGGCGCAGACGAGCAGTTTCGTTTACTACACACATACTGAAGTGCGCATGACTCTCGCAGTGTTTTCAGCCTCTGCTACCTTAAAATATGAGTACATGAACACATGAGCAACATCTCTAAAACTGTCACTTCATGAGCATTTTACCATTTCTTTTGAGTAAAACTATGGTCATATCATATACAAACAGAAACCTAAAGGTCTTCACAGCAACCCGTCAAAATAAAAGTTTGGTTTAACTTGAAGAAACCGTGACAGAAATATTACTTAATGTAATGATAGTACTCCTGCTACTTCTAATAAAATTATTATTAAAACATTATTTTAAAGGAATATTTAGCAGGAAAATTATTTATCAGAATCTATTTAGCAGAAAGATGTCAATACACCACAATGTATTTCTGGAAAAAAATAAAATAATAATAAATTAGTTTATTTTTTAAATCAATTAATTAGAGATGCTTTGATTATCAATATTTAATGAAACTATTAAAATGGAAAACAGAATTTGGTCAAATAAAAAAATAGAAAAAATAAAACATTTCATAGGGACTTAAAAAATGTAATTTTTGTTACATTTTTGTTAAACATTGTGGTTTTGAGATATTTAAAGATAATTTTCATCAGGCAAATAACTTACTATTGCTCTTATTTTTCCTACAACTATAGGATCAAAAAACAATTTTGAGATTGTCTTGAGTCGCCACTTGATTATGGGTTCTGCAGCAAATCCAGATGAAGACTCACTCATGTTCTAGAGTCCCTTTCTGCCTTTTTTTATTATAAAAGTACCTTTAAAGCACAAGGAGGAGCATCTGTGGCCTCATGTTTAATTCACAGTAGGCGATCTCCTTCAGTCTCGGAGAGAGCTCAAAACACGGCTGGCGTCAGTCTAACCTTCCTCTTACTCCTGCTGATGCTTTTAAAAAAAACAGAGTTTGATTCGGCAGGCAGAGGAGACGTCTCGCTGTAACAACACTCACTTTAGTCATTCCCTCGACTCAAACTGTCCCCGGAGACTCGATGGGAAATCTGCAGGACATGTAAACAGATGTGAGTTGCATGCAATGCATTAACATAGGACAAAATAAGCAATGAACGGAGCAATCAGCAGCTCTTAGAATAACTGCTCTTCTTCCGTCTCGCCCTCGCCCTCTCTCTCTCTCTCTCTCTCTCTCTCTCTCTGAGGAATATCTGCTATTGTAGTTGCTCTCCTCATACACCAGCCGTGATGCATTTTAGAAGAAGAGCCATGGGGAACATCAGTTCCAAAGCTTAAAGGGATAATTCATCCAAAAACAATTCTATCATCATTTTACTCGCATTTTATTTTCATTTACTCAAGTCACTCCAAATTTGTTATTTATTTTCCGTTGAACACAAAAAATAGTGGCCATGTTTAATAAAAACAAACAAACAAACAAATAAAAATAAATAAATAAAAACACATGCACACATGAATATATAAATAAAATAAATAAATAAACAAAATAAATAATCAATAAATATTTAAATATTATTAAATTTAATACATACATAAATGCAGAGATTAAAATAAATAAATACATTAAAAATAAATCCAAATAAATACACATGCATACATAAATATGTAAGTTACATTTAAATAAATAAATAAAATTACATAAATTAAAAATAAATTCATTCAATACATACATAAATGCGATTAAATAAAATAAATAAATACATTAAAAATAAATAAATAAATACACCCATAAATAAATAAATTTAGTTTTTTTTTTTTATGTTTTAGCGGCAAACTATACTCAAATTTTCTTTAAAATAAATGTTTATTTTACTGGTATTACTTTTAGTAGGTATAGTACAGTAAGGAAAATAATAATTACAACATGAACGTATATTATAGTCTACAGTAACATTAATACAAGAACTGACCGAAAATGTTATGATGGTATAATGCAGCTTGGATTTTAATCAAATTTGACTATTCAGTGAATAATGACTCAAATTTCAGTCTTTTTCAAAGAACAAATCTATTGTATAACTTCAGAACACATGGAATCAAGCAAATAAATCATATGGACTACTGATATGATGCTGTTTTGGTCATTTTTAGAAAATATCAGAGAATCCTTTCACTTTGGCTAGAATGCAACCACTCATTAAACTCTTACTTTTATATGTATAAAAATATGTAAAGCAGTAATATTCCCGAAAAACTCCACACAACTTGTCCTATTATTCATAATTATAGTTAGGCGTTCCTGATTCTGTTCTCCTTCAAATGAAAACCTATATTCTATAAAGCTTCCATGTGTGGGTCTGAGAGCCAGAATGGAAATCCATGCAAAACCACAGCGGAGCGAGAATATCCCTTACTTACTGTTCATCTAACACTGACAACATTCAGTAAAGCTCTAATAGTAACAAATTAACCACCTGCAACTCAGCAGACGCTCCAAACTTTCCAGCCATACAGTAATGACTCTGGCTCAGCAGAACATCCCAAAACTGGGTTCGGTGTGGAGCGGCAGTATAGATTTATGAGCTGTGAGAGAGAGGCCTGCATATGGCTACAGCCATCCGCTGTCTTTATGATGATTAATGACCTGCAGGGAAACTGAGGATCCAAAGCAGGCCAAAGCCTGAGCCAAACGCACCTACAGCAACCTGTATGATGGAGTATCTGATGGAGTATATAGATGGAGTATCTGACGCTGCTCAGAAACTCTACAACGTCTCAGTTAATGAGTGATCATTAATGACTGAATCAAGCCGACTCCTCCACGTGTTAATCTCTCTAAATCTCTATTTGAATGTACGACGGCTGGTCAGAGAAAGAAACAGGAGTAAATAAAAGGGTGAATCTCACTAAAACCTCAAGAAACGGCCCGGGTCGTATTTCACCCCACAATAAAAAAGGAAATAACAAATTATATTTTGCTTAATGGAAATTACACCTATTTTTAAAACCATTAATATTTTTTTGCACTGAGACATTATTTTCAAGTTAACCACATTTTTATATAACCATAACAATTGTCATTAATTTAATACAAAATATTTTGTATATTATATTTGATATTATGTAAATATATATATATATATATATATATATATATATATATATACACACTCACTACTTTACATTGTAGCAAAGTGTCATTTCTTCAGTGTTGTCACATGAAAAGATATAATAAAATATTTACAAAAATGTGAGGGGTGTACTCACTTCTGTGAGATACTGTATATAATACAAAAAATAAAATAGCTAAAATAAAAATTAAATTTAGTAATTTTTTAATGCACATTTGTCAGAACTAATAAACATAAAACTAAATGAAAACTGAAAATATAAAATTAAAAGCAAATTCAAAATATTAATAAATACTATAATACTATATAAATAGTACTAAAATAGCACTGATTGGACAGCTAAAAAGCTATTTTTACTCAAAATTTAGTTAACTTTATTAAAACTGGTTGAGATAAAACCGTTTAATTCATGCAAAATAGTTAGATTTATTTTGTTTATTTTCTTGAAGTTTATTTTTCTTGCTTCATTGGCATTTTTTTCTTGTTTCAACCATAAGCCTGACTACATTTCATTTTATTTCTGCTTTAAACAAGGGGGGAAACTATAAAAATAAACTTATACTCATGAAAACTAATTTTAATATTTTATATATACTGTAAGTGTATGCGTTAAGGGTGTTTAGATATTGGAACACAAGACAAACATACCGATTAAGAAAATGATTGCATGGAAATAAGGCTATATTTATATATATATTTAAAGTCATCTAGTGAATATTGTTTTTATTTGCATATGTGGCCTTGAGATAAGTCATGTTACTCTAATATTGGGCTATTTAGCTATAATTTTACACTGAAATATATTTCTCTGAAGTATCTGTAATTTTGTTATTTTTACTATTTTTATATAAAAAACTGTAAAAATGACAATGAAAAATAGTAAAAATGGCAAAAGTGATTAATTTTTTTAATATAAAAAATAATAAAAACTATTTTATTCTTAAATACTATAATATGATGTAAATAATACTACAATAACACTGATTAGACTGCCAAAAGTTAAGTCATTTGTACACAAAATGAGATAATACTAATAATAATAATAAAATGAATGCACAAATGTAGTTTTTGCATACAGTACTGAACTGTATGCCAGTCATATCTAATGTTAGTCATGTGACAATGACAGTATATAATTGTAGTATAGTACTATTTGAAATGTTAACAATAGTAGGCACTATACAGTGTATTCTGCCCAGTGCTCAATACATAGTAAATTAACATTCCTTTCTAAACAGCATCAAATGTCACACTTGAAGTGCACAAGTCATACAGACTGCTTTTATGGTGAATCTGGGGTGAATTTTGCTTCTCTCAACACAGAAGTATTTTTCAGAAATGTGTTTCACAGAGAAAACATCAGCATATGGGTTTGAAATGACAAAATCTTCATTTCGCCATTCCTTTCCACACACACTTGTGTTACAGTTCAGTTGTGGCTCTCAATCATGCCGCCATCTGTTCCATTCAGCAAGAGCAGGAGATCGAACACTGTAAAAAATGACTGTGAATTTAACAGTAAAAGACTGTAAAAATGCTACAGTAAAAACCGGTTAAATGGTTAACGGTAAATTCCCCTACTATATACGGTGAAAAGCTGTATTGTACATTACATGTATTGGACATTAATTTTACGGTAGTAGACCGTTTTTGGAAGTGAAAAAGACTTTATAATTTACAGTGAATAACCTGCGTTACATTTCAAATTTGATGTTTTTTTGTTGAAAGAACTATGTTTCTTCTTAGTTTTTTCTTATCAGTTTTGTATATTAGGGTTGTGTGTTACAGTAAAATTCCGGCAACCACAGCTGCCGATTTTTTACCGTAAATTTTATGGATTTTTTTTACAGTGTATGCTTGAAAGATATATTTTGAATTTGGACTGCATTTAAACCGCTAGCTGTCAGCAATTCATGCTGCACTTTTAAGCCTTTATTTTGAAGGAAAACTCCAGCTTCAGTGAAAACAGGCTTATAAAAGCGCGCCTCACTACAAATCAATGCTGTAATCATCTGCTGCGAAAATAAAGCCTAACTGGTGGCCGATGCGTTCCCAAACGCATGCTAAACTCGCAGCACGCGCAATAAAGGAGTTGACTGCATTCATTCAGTGTGAACGAGTCGTTCTGAGGCGCGGAAAACACCACATCACGAGCTGATCGCATGAACACTTTCTAAACTGTGAAGTGTGGGAGGATGTGAAGTGCGCTTCACTTTGAAACATGCAGCGAAAACAGACTTGATGAAGTGCCAGAGCATAATGCCCCAAAACATAAAAGACCTTTTATGTTAGATTAAGAAGTTTAAATATATTTTACAAATCTACATTTTTTTGCCTGGAAGACCTATCGTTCCATATCATCATGTGACCACGATAATATCGAGATCGAGATATTGATAATATCGTTACATCCCTACTAACCAACCAACCAAATAAATAAGTAAATAATAGTATTACCAGTATCTCTAGCAAGATTCCAATCTTGTTTAATAAAAAGAATGTCGCAAAAAATCTAAAAAAAAAAATTCTAAATAAGTATTTTTGTCTTTTTTTGTTTTCAGAGAATATATTATGAAAGAAAAATATCACTATGTAGAAATATCTAAAAAAAAAAAAAAATAAAATAAATAAATAAGGGCAAAAGCACATAAAAAACTACTACAAGTAAAATTAAAATGAAAACTGAAAATACTAAATGAAAATCTAATTCAAAATATTAATAAATGCTATAATGCTATATAGATAGTGCTAAAATAACACTGACTGGATGGCCAAAAAGTCATTTTTATTTAAAATTGAGTTGCAGTATTGCAAAAACAATTGAGATATAACCATTTAAATCATGCAAAATAGTTACATTTATTTTGTTTATTTTCTTGAAGTATATTTCTCTTAATTCATTGGCATACAGTTTATTTCATTACATTTCTGCTTTAAACAATAAAAAAAACTATAAAAATAAATGTATTTACTCTTTGAAAACAAACTGTAATATTTTATATATACCTGTATGGATTAAGGACATTTTGATATTTCTCCTGGAACACAAGACAAACATACTGATTAAGAAAATAATTGCATGGAAACAAGGCCATTATTTTCAAAACAAGAACATTATTTTGTTGTACAGAAGATATTTAAAGTCATTTAGTGAAGATTGTTTTTATTTGCATATGTGGCCTTGAGATAATAAGTCATGTTACTCTAATATGGGGCTGTTTGACTACATTTTTATAGTGAAACATATTTCTCTGGAGTGTCTGTAAACACTGAGAGGCTCTTCATCCGAGTCGTTCATCTGCCGCTGACATGCAACAAAAACAAAAGCTATGGAAATGTGTGCACATTCAAACTGTGATCAAAATATATTCTGTTCAAAAATAGCATTGCTGGATGGATCTTCAGTTGCTAAATGTGAAGATAATAATCATCGATATTTTTGCAGTGAACACAACTTTATTATAGAAGCCTGTTTCTGCCACTGAATATAAATAAACAAACAACTAAATAAATAAATACATACATAAAAAAATTTTTTACTGCGTCCTTTTATATAACAATTCAGACTTTGTTTCTCACAATTCTGAGTAAAAATAGTCAGAATTGTGAAATACAAACAGAGAAATGTGAGAAACTTTTCTCAAACTTCTAAGTTTATATCACACAATTCTGTTTTTCCACAATTTTCAGACTTTTTTTTTTTTGCAATTGCAATTGTAAGTTTACAACACACAATTCTTTTTTTATATGACTGCTTTGCTATATATCTAGTTTATATCTCGACTTTTTTCTCACAATTGCAAGTTTTGTTTTGCACAATTCAGAGTTATCTTGCAATTCAGACTTTTTTTCTTAGAACTGCGTTTATATCTTGCAATTCTTAGTAATTCCGAATCTCCCAATCCAGACTTTTTTCTCAGAACTGGACATTTATGTCTTGCAATAAAGTGTATATCTTGCAGTTCTGACTTTCTCCTCACAAATGCAAGTTTATATTGCACAATTCAGACTTTTTCTTAGAATTGTGAGTTTATATCTTGCAATTCTGAGTTAAAAATTCAGACTTTTTTCTTAGAATTGTTAATTTTATATATACTGTATAAATGCGTTAAAATCTCACAATATGGATTTTTTTTCCTCAGATTTGGAAGTTTATGTCTTACAATTCTGAGATTATATCTTGCAATTCTGACGTTTTTTCTCACAATTGTGAGTTTATATCGCACAATTCAGACTTTTCTTCTCAGAATTGCGAGCTTATATCTCTGACAAACTCATAAACTCAGTATTTTTAAGCTCTGAAGTGCAAACTACATGCCATCTGAGAGTAAATGCACAACAACCACCAACTGCACACAAGCTTCAATTCTCAATTGAAAACAACTGAGATTATGTAAAGGATCATTTTAACTTCTTTTGTTGGCTGAGAGCCAAACAGAAGACGAGTAAATCGATTCATGCTCGACTGACAGGCCTTTCATTATGCTTCCAGTCTGAGCCACACTTAAAGACTAAGACTTTATTTTACACACACAGGTAGCCATGCATAAATGCATTCACACACGAGCGCTCGGGAGATTCAGCGTCAGTGCACTGCGCTCTACCTGAGCTCAACTTACAGTCAAATACTAGTAGAGCTTTGTGAAGCACTTTGACAGCCGGAAATCAAGGGAACTTGGTCTTTAGTGGACAGAATCCTCCTGTATTCCTGTAATCCACCTGTAATGGACATTTGATGGTTAATGCTTACAGTACACTTTCTACACTGACAGTTCTCTTGGGGTTACAGGAGTAAATCACTAAAAAATGACAGGTCTGTCATTGCTTGCTCACCGTCGTGTCGAGATGCTGCTGAACTTGCTGTTTATTTCGACGCAACAAAAGCTGCCAAGCACCAAAAAGACACAAAAGCACCATTAAAATCCATACAATTTGTGCATCAGAACTCATGTAGCTTAGAGCTATTAAAAATTGTTAGGAATGTTTTTGTTAATTCAAATAAAGCTGCAAAATAATAATAAATATTAAATAAAAAAAACTTAAACTAAAAATTAGATAAGTTAAAAAATAATAAGTGTAAGCTGAAACACAAAAGTACTAACTGGAAAATTAATAAAAGCCAAAACTGAAAAAAAAAAAAACGAAATATAATACTAAAGCTGAAATACAAAAAATAAACCTATGTAATATTAAAATAATAAATAATACTAGAAAAATAAAATTAACAGAAATATAAAAAAGCAAATTCACATTCTTTTAAATAAACATTAGATGAAAAAACTTCGAACTTAAAACTAAAGAGCAATATTTAAAAAAAAAAAAAATAGTAAAAATGACAAAAGAACACAAAATTACTAAAAATTAAATCAACGCAAATATCATTTGCAGATGTTCAAATTTACCACATTAAAACATATCACAACTTAATCCGCAGTCTGTTTCTCACACAAAGCTGCATGAATTCAGAAATCTTTGGATATAAGTGCACGGGTCAAATGTGCTTTTTTGCAGCTTGATATGATCACTTCATGCTTTCACTGCATGGAAAAGAGCAGCGTAAATATTCTCCAAATGATCTTTTGTTGGGTTCCACAGAAGAAAGTCAGTCATCCAGATTTTGTAGGTGAGTAAATGATGACAGAATTATCATTGAACTACACAAACTCTTATTGAATCAACCATTTACAACGTGACATAAAAAATAAGTTTAGTTTTACTGTAACATCATTTCACCTTTCTTTTATTTTCTTTCTTCACCTTAAAGCATGATTGATCTGCGCTGGAAATTTCCTCTTCAAAGAAAAACACCTTCAAGCGTTTCAATCACTTATAAACGACGCCATTTACCCAAAGCTGGTTTTTAAGTCTAAAAGCCTCAGGCGGGGACATTTACATCTGAACGACTTTGACAGGGTTTCGTTCCATTTATCAGCGGCTTGTTAAGCGGTTCTTCAGAAATGCTGACGTGAGAGTTTGAGCGGGCAGTAATTACACTGAAAGAGAAGAGCAGAAGAGACCCAACAGGATCTGTACAGTACATGCATTGGCTGAAAGAAGCCAGCAGATTTCAGAAACGGAGCTGATCTGTATTCTAGGAAGACGTGCATGAGTTCAGAGCGGATCTGTGCTCTAATGACCAGCGACTTCAGCTGTCTTCAGTAGAGTCACAGCGTATGTGAATCTGACAAACCCAGAGAGAGACTGAGAGCTGTATACAGTCTCTCTTTACTGCTGAGAGCAGCAATGCTTTCTCATTCTGAGAAACAGGGGCCATTTGTGTGTGTTTCTATGACTTCGTTAATTTCTTAGATATCAAATATTAGACATTTTTGCACAGATCTTCAACCCCAGAATACTTAGGGTCTGATGTTAGAAATTAGGGGGGGAAATGCTTTGAATGAACAGTCATGGGACTGCACAAGAGTATCTTTGCTCTCGTTTAAGTTCATATACTCCTTCTCACTCGCTCCGCTCTGCCAGTTCTCTTTTACTTTATCAGCCTACATGCAAACTTAAGACTATGGGGGAAAGAGCTTTTCATTCAAAGCCCCCAAATTATGGAATGCACTTCCTTTTAATATCAGAAATGCACTAACTCTGGATCACTTTAAAAAGTTGATTCAAATGCATTTATTTAAACTTGTTTTTAATTAATTCTTGTATTTTTGTATTGTTCTTTTTTGTGCTGTAGTTTTACTGTAGCGCTTTGGGTTTAAGAAAAGTGCATTACAAATAAAATGCATTATTATTATTATTATTATTAACAATGCAAACAGAGCACTTGACCAGAATTAGATGAATATTAGATGAAATGTAAAAATTTGAAATGTTTTGGCGACAAACTGAAACTGAAGTTGATGCACTAAAACCATTAACTTGAAATAGTTAAAAACTAAATCTAATACAGAAATAAATAAAAATAATAATTTCATCTAAATGGTCATTTAAAAAAATAAATAAACTTGACAAAAGCACATAACCAAAAAAAATTAAATGAAAATGAAAACTGAAAAAAAGTCAATTAAATGGAATAACGTGGGATTGAAATAATGTAATGCATAAGTAATAAATGCTTAAATTAATGAACAATCCAAAACAGAGAAAATTTTACCAGAACTGATGCACGAAAATTACTAACTGTAAATAAATAAAAACTAAAACTAATACAGAAATAAAAAAATATATTACACCCAAACATTAATTAAAAAATTATTAACTAATAAAAATGACAGACACGTACTGTAGTTTCCTGAGAATAACCCTGTTTTTGTGTACACTCTTAAAAATAAAGGTGCTTCACGATGCCATAGAAGAACCTTTTTGTCTAAATGGTTCCATAAAGAACCTTTAACATCTGAAGAACCTTTCAGTTTCACAAAAGGTTCTTTGTGGCGAAAGAAGGTTCTTCAGATTCTAAAAAGGTAAGAAAGAGATGGTTCTTTAAAGAACCTTTGACTGAATGGTTCTTTGTGGACCCAAAAATGGTTCTTCTATGGCATCGCTGTGAAGAACCTTTTGAAGCACCTTTATTTTTAAGAGTGTATGCTATATCTGTATATTAATTAATCAATCTCCAAATCATCAAGACAGATCACTAAAAATGGTGAATATCAATATATTACCCTTCTGACATTGAGCTCAAGCCCCTGCAGAAGCTGAACGAATCGTCCCAGCAGCATCTTTAACCAAACGACAGATAATTGATCTGACAGCTTCACAGACTCAGCTGTCAAGAGAATCAATCAAACGGAGTTTCACTGTCACAGGAAACTGAGCAGCGACGACTTCCATCCAACAGGAAACTCTTTAAAGGAGAAGCGGGTGATTTTTGCACCATTAAGCCCACAAACAGAAGGAAAGAGCTTTAAACGGGTCGTTTGAGTCTGTGTTTGTTTGTGAGTTCGCCTCTGTTTCACAGCATTCTTTCCAGACCTTTTAACTGTAAAGAAGCTGAAAGGTTCTGCATAAATGCATGACATTCACACGCAGCGATTCCATCAAAACGTGTCACATGAAACTGACCGACCCATCAGAGGTTTCTACTGTGATGTGGGTCAATGTATGGAGTCACACAGAGTTTATGTAGACAGAGAGAGAAAGAGCTTTGAAATCCCTAAACCTTTCTCTCTCTCTCTCTCTCTATGAGAGCTCATAAATAAATACTCTACAGTGCAGACATCCGATCTGTTAGAAACACTTCTGCATATATAAATCTATCGTCTTTCTGGCCGATGCGTCCCGACCGATCACTATCACACTGCTGCAGAAGCGAAACGAAGGAAGAACAGCTTTCCAAATAAGAGCAAATGTCACATTAGATAGTATGAGGTTTGATTTTCAGTACCTCAAAGCGTCTGCATGAGGAACAGTGATCTTCTCTTGCTTTGTTTATCTTGGGTTGCTCTGAAGCAGCATTTCCCGGCCACTCAGAAAACTAAAGGTGGATTCACACTGACAGTCTGTAAATCGCTCCAGGTCAGCAAGTGTTTCTACTCAACTCACTGTTTTTGTTTTGAATAATTAATTTGAAGCTTTTGATATTTTACCAAACAAACACTGGAGCTAAACCCACCAAAGCCAGTCTTAAAAACCTTAAAAGAAAAACACTTCAGAACAGAACTCGTAAAATTTTGGACAAAACCAAAACAAACAAGCCAATGTTCAATGTTGTTATTGTTAAAACTATAACTGTTAACTAATGTAAAGCACTTTGGGTGTACAGCAATACACAATAAAGCGCTATATAAATGCATCATTCATTCATTCAACTAAAGCGATTTAAAATTGGAAGACTGTAAGTACGTTTTTATATTTCAAGAATTTGCCACTTATGATTCAAATGTGAGTTTTGAGCAGTGTAGAGTAGCACTTGTTGTTTGTCATTTCTCTGTTGTTATTGTTAAAACTATAACTGTTAACTAATGTAAAGCACTTTGGGTGTACAGCAATACACAATAAAGCGCTATATAAATGCATCATTCATTCATTCAACTAAAGCGATTTAAAATTGCTTTTATTAATTGAAATAAATCTGATATAAAATAAAATATTTAAATAAAACACAAAACTTCCAACTTAACAAAAATGCAAAAATTTGAAATGTTGCTTCGGCAACTGACAGAAATAAAATACATTTAATAATATAATAAATGCAAATACATTATATAACATAATATTTAATATAGGTTATATAATATAATAAAACAATACAGAAGCACATAACAAAATCACTACAACTAAAATTAAAATTATATTTTAAAATATAAAAATAAAAACACTGAAAATATAAAAATAATATCTTAATACTAAAATAACAATGGATAGTGATGTAGCTGTATGGTGATTTAGAGATTGATTTCCTAAAACGTTTAGAGATATAATGTTAATATAAATAATTACTATAATAGTATATAAAATATAATATTAAAATAATACTGAAGATCACACGAGCCAAACTATCTACACTTCCAGACTGAAAAAATGGTGTTGAAACAATTTTCACTCAAATTGCACTTACACACAAGTAACACATTGATTTAAAGGGGTCATATGATGCGATTTCAATTTTTCCTTTCTCTTTGGAGTGTTGCAAGCTCTTGGTGCATAAAGAAGATCTGTAAAGTTGCAAAGACTAAAGTCTCAAGTCCAAAGAGATATTCTTTATAAAAGTTAAGAG
>NW_015647021.1:172886-195900 GCF_001515625.1 Sinocyclocheilus rhinocerous
GACTACAATGCCGGCAGTTCTGACTCAGTCTGTAAGTACGTTTTCATTTAAAGGATTTGCCACTGATGATTCAAACGCGAGTTTTGAGCAGTGTAGAGTAGCGCTTGTTGTTTGTCATTTCTCCTATCACAAATGCAGACATGGTTTTATGTTTACGCAGCGCAATGCAAGGCAATGCGTAAAAATACAGTATAAGTCATTATAATCCGTAATTATGTCCCCACTGGATGCAACAAATGTCTCGTTTATAATGGGTTTTAATGTTTTTGTCTCGTCGCTCCGGCCGGACAGGGCATCACAGTATGGTAAGTGGCGTAACATTTCCGTCTCACGCTTGAGGTATTCGGCCAATCACAGCGCACTGGATAGCTGGCCAATCACAGCACACCTCGCTTTTCAGACCGATGAGCTTTGTAAAAATCAATGCGTTTCAAAAAGGCGGGGCATAGAGGAGAAACAATAATGTACAGTATGTGGAAAATAATGTGTTTTTTGAACCTTAAACCGCATAAACACATTGCATTACACCAAATAAATGTTCTTTTTAGCAACATCATATGACCCCTTTAAACATGAACTTTTGAAGTAGACAAAGTTTTTACAGTGCATTGGTCATTACTGCATTGTCATGCATTAGCATAACGATCTCTGACACTCCTGTCCTGTCACCTCAAACTCTCAGTGAAAATGAATGAGTTCTGCTTCATCACGGTCAGCGTGAACACCCAAACCAGGAAAGATAAAAGCCTCTGAAGGAGCAACAGTGATGTGCGGTAACCCAAAGTCACTCGTTGTCATCGTCAGTCGGTGTTTTTCTGCAACACGAGTGACATCGAGTACTGAAGAGCATGATTATGCAAATGAGCAGCGACAGCCAATGAGAGCGCAGACTGCGATTCTGATCATACAGAGACAGAAACCAACAGTAGAGACTCCAGCAGTTTAATCGCTGTCAGGGTTACTCTTATAAACCACTGCCACAAGAACAGGGACAATTCGTTGGCCACTCGGTTTCCATTTCTGTGACTTACAGTGAAATCTCATTAGTCTAAATCACACTTCAGAGAGTGGATGCGACTGTGTCACGGCGTACAGCATTTTCTCTTTCAGGCCGGCATGAAATGAATCTATTTTCTAAATGCATGTTATTGATCTTATTGTGAATGATTCATCCCTGCATACGTTTGACTTTTCAAAAGAGAAAACTGACTACTGTAAAACTCTCACTTGCCAAACTATGAGCTACCTGTGGTTTATTTTCCCCAACACTGATTATTACGATTTTAATGCTGAGCTAATGTAACGAATCAGTCCGCTGAGCTAATGTAACGAATCAGTCCGCTGAAGGCGAGCGTAGTGAGAACCCAAGTGCAGTTTTATTTACAAGTGTGATCCAAACATCCAAACAATATACACAGACTTGACGAGGCACAAACAGACTAGACTCACCGACAGCGGGTTACAACATCAACACACGACCCGAGACAGTGGCAACATGATGGCTACTTATAGCAAACAAGAGGGTCACATGACAAGAACAAACCAATGGGAAACAAGACACATGACTGAGACAACCAATCAGAACATGACACAGACAAGGGAATCACATGACTAGACAATAACCAATGAGAGCATGACACATACACAAGGCAGAGAGACATGAGGCAAGGGAAGCATGACACTAACAGCAGGAAACAATTACAAAATAAAAGACATAGAAGACATGAACATGACAAAACCCAAACACCACATTACAGCTAATAATATAATGCTGAGCTAATTATATATTCTATCTCCTGAATCTGAGCCACACAAAATAAAATAAAATAAATACATACATATAATATTTCTGCATTTTTAGACTTTCAGTGTGACTTCATTTATTAGTTAGTAGTAGACACTCATGGGGATCAGTGTTACTTTAGTTATAATAATTTTTATTAATATTTTGAGCAAGTTTTTATTTTTATATTTTCCATTTAAATTTAATTCAGGTTTTAGTAATTTTGTTGTGTTTTTGTTATTTTTAGTAGTGTTTATGTCTATATGTATATTTTTTATATCAGTTTTCATTTTTTTTTATACATTGTCTTTCGATTTAATTCATTTTGTACTTCACTATACATTTCTTTTATATCTTTTTCTATATCTATTTATTGTATAGTTTTATATATTATATATACATTTTTCTCTTGAGGACGCTGCATCTTTAGATTCACAAGGACTCTACTGCCACCTGCTGGCCAGCACAGAAGCGGATTACTTTTCCTAGAAATCCAAACAATCCTGATTTTGCATGTGAAAGCATTTAGAGACGGAAAATGTGGTAATGTTAACCACAAAAAAAACTGTTTAAAAGATATATATAAGACTTTCCATTTTTCACTCAAATTGTTATGCTGAAAATAAAACATTTTGTCTTAGAAAAATGCAAAACAGAAGCAAAAAAACATTAACCCTTTTATTCAACATCACAAATAAATAAATAAAGTTAAACTAAATTAAAATGGGGTATATTTTAAGGGGTATAAATAAAATAAAAGTTTATATATATTATTATACATATTATTTATATATGAAATAATAAATATTTTATATATATATATATATATATATATATATACACACACACACACACACACACATACCATTCTTTGTGCTAATATTTGGAAATGCAATGCAAGCAAAAACCTGACCAAAAAGAGAATTAGAACATTTAGACAGAAAATGTGCTAATAATGTTAACTCCCAAAAAAAAAAAAAAATACAAAAATAATAATAATAATAATAAACAAAATACATAAAAATAAAACAAAGTAAATCTTCAACAAAACAAAATATTTACTTTGAATATCAAAAAAAGAAAGTCTAAGAAAGATATGCAAGTTTAGAGTAATATGTTTAAAAGATATATATAAAACATAATTTCACTCAAATTGTTATGATGAGAATACAAGATGAAAGATTTTTTCTTAAAGAAATTTTCACTAGTGCTCTCAGATTTCTGTACAGTATGTGAGATGAGAAGCTTGTACTATTCCACACACACAGAGATTGCTTGTCTTGTGTGTTCATGCATCATGTATATGTGGACTCAGATTACTGACACACACAGAATTATTGCAGCAGTGGCATCTGAGAGCAGAGAAACATCAAATACAGAATTCAATCTGTGCGCATCAAAATAAGCATTAAACCACGGCGTGTGCACAATATCCACACAAGCTCGAGGGTCAGAGTGACACGCAGGACTGGACACTGACTGGCCGCTACACCTGCCTCCCTTCATCAGAAATATACTGCTCATCCATCCTGAGAGACACACACACACACACACACACACACACACTCAGCCCACTGCTTTTGCCTGAAACATTCCGTGCTGTTTGCTAGCTCAAGCTGCACTGTTATTGTTTTGATTTGAACAAATCTCTTAACACCAATTATTCATCACTTACTAAGTGATCAGACTTAGCTTTTAAAATTAAGGGCACCTATGATTTCCACGATATACGGAAAATGTGAATGGAATCGCAGAATCCAGTTATACAAATGGAATTACAGTTGAACACGGAATTTGTCAAAGTTTGGATGAATTATCTAAATGAATAAAATGTTAAAAATGAATAATCAAAAGCAAGTCATTACACTTCAATCAAATCGTGATATGAACTAGTATCTGTAAATATTAAGCAGCAACAAGACTATTTAAATATGAATCCTGCATGTTCTGCGCGTCTGTGTGAATGAATGACGCTGTCGTCTTCATGTCCTCATCTCCAGAACTGCTCTGAGAATACTTTTACCATTTAATTTGAATAAAACTAGCGTCATATCACACACACAGACATTTCAAAATAAACGTTCGGTTTAACTTGAAGACACTGTGCCAGAAAATATTGCTGTTGTTCAGTAGAACGTATGTAATACTACTACTACATTTTTATTTTTATTTTTTATAAATCAATAAAAATTAAGGAATAATCACACAATAATTCTTCCATGTTTTATCTATAATAGTAAATCCCCTTTATTTGCCAAAAATAAAATTTGTTTAATTTTCATTAATTAAAAGAAAAAAAATTCATTAAATGTTTTATGCCTTTATTTGATAACCAGAAAATTTTAAATACACAACACAGAATTTCTGAGGGGGGAAAAAAACATTTCATAAGGCTATATTGTAAGAATAAATAAAAGTTGTTTTTATGCATTCAAATAATTAGATATGCTAAAACAGAATTTGGTAACAATAAAACATAAGGTGAGAAAAAAAAACATTTCATAGAGCCCTAAACATGTCATTTTTGTTAAACTTTTAATAAATTGATGTTAAATTGTAGCCTATAAGTTTCATGATATTAATTAATTAGACATGCTTTTTGATTAATAAAATGTAATTTAACCATACTAAAGAAGGCCAGAAAAATTAAAATGGAAAAAAATGGAATCCAGAACAATTAAAATGGAAAAAAACGGAATTTGGCAAAAAATAATGGCATTGAAAAATGACAAAGATCCTACAGACTTAGGAGAAACATGAGTCATATTTAGAGACAACAATAATATAACAGAGGTCAACCACTCATAAACACAAAAAAAATAAAAATTGAGCACGGCAACTGCATATCATCCTAAAAACACTCTTAACCCCCTAACAACCACATAACACGGTTACAAACCATTTAGAACACATTAACAACTCTAGCAACCACCAGAACATCCCAGAAGCTACAAAGCAACATGCTATAAAACTATTCCAAACACTTTCTACCACTTTCAGCTTACTGTGCATGTGTGAGCAACTGACACTTACTCAGTGTAATAATCTAGTTTCCTTACAAAGTGTTTTTATGGGTTTCTGGTTTTGGGCACCAACCACCAGGTTTGTGCACTTTTCTAAAATGTATGTGTAAAATCACATCAAAGCTGATGCATGATCACTCAGAAGTGCTCGAAACAATGTCAGGATTGGATTTGGTTCTGTAGCTGAAGCAGACGTTTGTCACTGTAAGCGTATGAGAGACAGCTGAAATATCAGCTTGCTTCAGGTCACTAAACCCTTCTAGAAATCCAGCTGAAGATGGAACCAAAACCAAACCTGGTTTATTACTGGTTCAGGACGAGCTGCCACGTTCCAAACCAGTGCTACTCGTTTAAACTGGATTTCTAGTCTGCATTCTGTTTTAAAAGCCAGCTTCTAAAGCATTAATCAGCTGGAGAGCATACAGAAACCCACAACCCTGCTTTAGTAAACACTGATGTAATGTTTCTAGCAGATTACCACAGTCATCTGTCACTAAACAACATACAGCCATGATTAATCGTGTTCAAATCATGGTTAAAGGACGCCATCAATCAGACTGAGCATCTGCTCCACTAACCCGGCTGAACAGACCAGATTAGACCATCTATCGACAGCATTTATGGCATAATATTTATTGTCATAGGAATAACCTGAATAGAAATGACTCTCAATTAAAAATGTAAAAGTCACAGTAAACATGTTCAGGTGACGTAAACAGGGTCCCACACCTAGAGGATTTAAAAGTAGAAATGCATAGTTTTACTAACGCTTGAGCTGTAAAGTTGTCTAAAATCATCTTTATTAATTAAATAATTAAATACAAAATTATAAAACCTACATTTTGCACTTTATATATTTTGTATTTTAAAATATTGATGTATTTTATATATTAGCTGCTATTATTATTTAGCAGTTATTTGTGATTTCTAAACATATATACTGTACATAATTCCTGTTTTTTATTTTCTGCATACATTTTTTTTTTTTCAGATTATATATATTTTTCAGATTTTTTTGTAACTCTAAGTATATATAAAATAAAAAATTACATATATATATATATATATTTATATTCTTTTAACATGTATTTAATATATTTTGTGTTTTTAAATATATTATATATATTAGCTGTTACTTAGCAGTTATTTTTATATACTGTACATATATACATAATTAATTTTTATGCAAATTTTATTGAGATTTTATTTTTAAATTTCGTTTATGTAAACAGTCAGTTTCCGATATCTTTGCACATGTCACATGATAGTTACCCTGTTTGCCAGCTTTACACGGTCATGAAAGGAGTAATATTGGATCATGCACAGACTAGTGATTTTACAATAGTAGTTTCATATTGTCATGCATAATGCACGTTCACAGTGAAAACTGTGTATTTTAACATTTATTGTACAGTATTTCACTATGTACTTTAATTGTAGTAGTCACAAATCCAACTGCAATACTGTTTTTGCTTTGTTGAAGGTATAAGTCAAAATAATTGACTGTGGTAGTTTAACATTTTGTCATAAAAGCGGCCAAAAGAGCTCAACTTGCATTGAGCCAGGCATGTTCCTTTAAGAGTTCAACTGTCTGGTTTTGATAGACGTTACAAGCAAGATACGTTTACAGGCCACAGCTGATCACTCAATAGTCTCATTTCTGACATCAAATATAAGACATAATGCTTCATGTGTGATTTATGAGCTGAGAGAAACAGGGCCTGTATAACTGCCAGGGTCAGCAGAGAGACAGGAACACACACTGCTGCCTAATGAGTGATAAATGTGCCCTGCGTTTGGGGATAAAGCTATTTAGGACGCATGAAAGCAGTGAAATCTCACAAGAAGTCGAGGGAAACACACTCACATGGTCTGCAATGACGTCATTCGACGGTTGGCTTGTGAAACAGGAGCAATGCAGTGTGTGCAATCGACACTGAGCAGGTTTCTTGTTCATCAGATTCAGTCTAAAGGGTTCATTGGTTTTTAAGATGCAGTTGAAGCATCACCTTAAACTTATGGTCCAGGTCGAGCCATTTTCACTCTCCGGTGTTTCTTTGTGAGGCGAGACAGCGTAATGCTTGTTTTCTTTGGAGAACAGTGTCTCGCTGGCATTTATAAAAAAAATGCAGCAGTCTCACAGCTTCAGGGGAAAACACGGGCAGCTTGAGTCTGTTCTGCTTCTGAAATAAAAGTTTCTCCAAAAATCACATTTGAGATAGAGTTCGAAACGATTAGATGGTAAACAAGCTTAAAAACACATCAAAAGTGCAGGGCCAGGTGGATCAAGGCCTACTGATCATGTGATTTGAGGAACACTTCTCATTGGGCAAGATTAAATGCATCCACCAATCAAAGTCATCATTCATTATTAAACCTAAATGCAGCAGGTTTGGCCGGCTGGCATGGTCTAGTTAGTCCTGGAAAGTCTATGGTGTGTGTATGTATGTGTGTGTGTGTGTGTGTGTGTGTGTGTATATATATATATATATATATAATGTATAAAATACACTGATATTTCTGGCTTATACTGTACATCGGAATTGCATTCAGAATAGCAAACTACCTATTCTTAATATTTCTACCATATGATTTTTTTATTTATTGCAAACATAGCTGTTCATGTGGGTACTGCATGCATGCATGCAAAAAATCTTCTTACTGTGCACAGTATGCATGCAACAAAACAGCAAGAGAAACTGTATTAATATGCTACTGAGAACAAAAGTGTTAAGAAAAATCTAAAACAGGCAGCAAAGTATCTTAATGAACAATGCACAGCATTGATTCGATCTTCCACCTTAATCACTCTCTTCTCTCCCGCAGGTCTGAGTTCAAACAGTAAAACATCTGCTCGATCCGTCTCTGCAGTGTGTTTATGTGTGTGAGTTTACAGCTGTAGTATTTCAGCTCATTTAGTGAGCGTGTGCATCGCTGCAGGCCAGTGTTTCCGGCCTGGTCTCTAGAGATGTGCCGTCTTTTTAGTTTTAAGGATGAACTGACAGCAGCAGAATCTCCACCTGCTCTTTCTCCACTCCATTCCCTCTCTGTCCATCATCCTCCTTTAATGACCCCTGATGTCAGGTCTGCTATACTGTATCTAATACCTGTCACATGACATCTTTACCCACGAGCCCCCTTAAAGCTCCTTACAACAGCTTCGAGCCTCAGCGGTGCAAATGAAGCCCGTCCTGAGAGGTTTAGATGCTATTGTTCATCCACAGGCTTATGAGCTCAAACTACGAGACTGTTCTCTTCAATCTGAAAGATCATTAGGACATAATTATCAAACACAAAAGACATCAGATTATTCTTTTAAAAACCGCAGTGGCAATAGTCCTGTGAAATACAGATGAATTATTAGTCTGTGAGGAACCAGCAAGCACCACGAGTAAAAATAATGATACCCAGTAAATTTAACTGAACATTATAGCAGTACAATTAATGTGTGTGGAGCTCATTTAACAACTATGAATGCATTTAGCTAATGGACACAGTTCGGCCATACGGTCATCCTAATGGCGTATACGAGCTGGAAGTTGAGAAATAGCAGGTGTTGTGATGTGTTTGCCAGCTCACTTCAGATATATGACAAGTTAGTGTGATATTAAGTTCATTAAATATCTGTCACGATATACATGAAGCGCAGATGCCTTATGAATCACATTCGCTCTTAGAAATATTTATCTAGGATGAGTTTTACACCATGCATATATTAGACTATATAAAAATAAGAATGCCATGTTTCCATTTTCCAGTGCAAAACAGGCAATCCTTTCCATCCCAGTGAAAACATCCCTGTTGAAGGCATTATTTATGAGAGTGTGAGTTTTTAGAAGAGAAAACACAGGTCGTTATGCTTCAAATGCAACTCTAAACAGGTGGGACTAATGCTAGATAACAGCACTGATTCCTGAGAGAGACAAAATCCACAAGGGAAAGAGCACAACAGGGATGAGATGCTGTGTTTGGATTCACTGCGAGGGGAAAAAATCTATCTAAATAAGTTACAATAACTATTTTAAACTCTAAAAGTATAAAATACCATTTTTAAAAATATATAAATATGTTTAATATATTTACAGCACATATAAATAACAAATAACTGCTAAATAACAGCTAATACAAAATATTAAATTTAGTATATGTTAAAAAATACACATACATGTTAAAACACACACATCTGCCATATATATATGTGTGTGTGTGTGTGTGTGTGTGTGACTAATTATAGAGAAAACTACATTTATTATATAATATTTTCTATATAATTATATAATTGTATATGTATTAATGTATGATATGTCATACCACATATACATATGTAGCTTTATATTTGTATTATTTATACAGTAGTCAACACTTGAAGTGGATCAAAAAAGTTCATCAAAGTTGTCCTAAGACAAGAACGCATTTTGGTTTTAGGTTTTAGAACAACTTTGATGAAAGGTTTTGACCCACTTCAAGTGTTGACTGCTGTATATGGTAATATACTGTATGTATGCATATATATAACCATACAATATCATATATAATTTTATTAATATACATTAACATACTTAATATACTATATATTTAGAGTTTTATGTGTTATATTTTTTTCTGTTCATGTTAAACTTGACTTTTCCTCTTATTATTTAGCGGAAGCATATTATTTTGGATGGGAAAATTTGTATCAAATTTGAAACATTTTTCACAATTGTTCACAATTTTTTTACATAGCTATTTCTGGACCAAAACTAATGACTGCATCATTATATGAATTTCCACGCCGGTCTGCTATAATGGCATTTCAGATAAATCTGCTCCTAAACAGTGCTTGAAAACAAAACAGCGCTTTTTTTTAATTTTTATTGCATTACAGTCAAAAGCTGGACCAAAAGTCAAAGGGTTGGCTACACTAGAATAAAAATAACATACCATGAGGCCTTGATTCAAGATAAAAACACATAATATGCAGGAGGTCATGAGCAAAAGTGAGTCTAAAATGTTTCCCAACTTCATCATGTTTAATCTGATTATCTGAACCTATTGTGCTCTTAAGCAAGACGATGAATCATAGAACTCCTCTTTTTTTGTGATGAAAAGCTTCTGTTAAACAACAGCTAACAAGTAAACTCTTCAGACGGCTCGGCTCTGCTGCCAAATATCAGTTTTGGATTTCAATGATGATGAATGAGCCAGAATGAGAGGTCCTGGAGTAACAAATGAGAGAGGCTAATAATGCTCTTTTTTGCTCTTCTGTAAGCCAAATTCAATAAAACTCGCTACGGCGGGTGGAAGAGAAAATAACAGAGCCAAGAAACTGTCCAGAAACTGAGACCCAACAAGGGAGGCCCGCTCCAACTATATCTGCATTTCCCAAAGGAAATAAAAGTGCTTGCAAAGCATTAAAAGATAGTGTTGAAGTTTTAAATAAGTCTTTGGGTTTTCTTGGTTAAATCAGCCACTTTAGTGATTGTTGTTTTCTGTCAGCTGCACTCAAAAATCAAGATACTTTTGTCAGTTCTGGAAAGCCTGGAAGTCGTACAGGTTTTACATGACGTTGAGCAAATACATTTGGGTGAACTGTTCCCTTAAAAAGCAACATTATGGAAATTTCTTCTGGTGGTTTGTCAGTCTACACTGAGAGAGAGAGAGATCAGTAAACCACATCAGCACCAGAAGGGACGTAACGCTGGAGGAAAATGTCAGATTTTAAAAAACTTAAAAACCATCCCTGAAGGTCAAACAGAGTACACCAGACGCATCCGAGAATACTGGAATTGACATTTTAAGAGAGGAAATTTTGTCCCCTGAAACTCAGAGCTTAGAGACTGTGATTGGATGAAGGAATTGAATGCGAGCAGTTGATGTAGAAGAGAAAAACACAATCTCACAGTCTGGACAAGAACCTAATGCCCATCTCACACCTGTATATATGAACGGAGGCTGCTGGGAAACAATCAACTACTCAAGACATCCAGAAATTTAAGATGCAAGCTTTTCTGTTACCATTATCCAATTATCAGCCATGCAATTGACTCACATTCATGAGTGGTGCTGGAAAACATTCTCAGACTTCTGCATCACCACTTATATTTTTGTAATGTTGGTGTCACAGTGAAACACTGACTGTGTGTTATCAGCTGAAGGTGCAGCCAGGCAGCTGTCGTTGATTTGGCAAGTAGATTCCTAGCAGAGAGTTCACAATGTTCCCTCTATCCGTCTCAGCAGGGTCATCTAATCCCGAACACTCGATACAGGCTACAAATGCAATCACACGCTGCTGAACACATAGAGTTTAAGGTATTAGAGATGCCAGGATCGTTTCAGGACAGAACGAAATACACAGCATTCAAAAGTCTATTCTCCTGCATCAAAACTTTATAGTCAGATATTGCTTTGTGAAGGACTGAAACCATTCGTTTTCGAGCGAGCAATTAAGAGATTGTATTTAACTGCCAAAGTCATGTGATTGAGGCTTCATTACATCACAGCTGTTTCGAAATTTCAATGGTTTGCCGCTATGTGGCGATCTATGTGAACCCATGAACCATATAGTTTTTACCTAATCTCGGATCTTGGACATTGGCTTTCAGATTATGTTTAAATCTCAATTTCCAAAAATTGACCGATATGACTGGTTTTGTGGTCCAGGGTCACATTTGTATATTATAAAGCAAGAGTTGTAGTTTTTTATTATTTTGTTGGCCTGATTAACAAAGTTCTCCATAAAACAACCAAAATAAGCACCGCAATTGAATAAAATAAATAACATATTATACGGACACTTCTTATTTAACAGTGTTAGATGGTTTGTTAATTGCATTTAACAGATTACACTTTCGCAGTTGGGTTTGTAAAAGACGTTTTTATGCATGTTTGAGCTGATTTTTTGTTGCATTTACATCGTTTTGAACAGCAGGTCACCAGTGTGTGGCATTTCAAGCGCTTCAAAAAAACATTGTGCAATGCAACTGGTTCAATTGATTCAAAGTTTCCAAAAGCTTTGTTTCTTCCATCACTACAAAGTCAACATGAAATGCCATTTGCAACCCATTGCATAATGCAACATATTTATGTGAAACAGCTCATGCATTTTATATGACTTATGACCACTGATGTTGGTTAGAGCAATGTCTTTTTCAGGAAATCATACACATCATCCAAAGACACAAAATAAACACATGCTGGATTAAAGTTGAATGTGTTTTTGAGTCGCTGTGGATGTGGGTTGTGTTTTATATTCTAAGTGCGTGAAGGCAGCGGCGTGAACCTGCTGACTTTAAGATCAGATCAGCGCTCGACTTCATGTTCTCTACCTCTGATATGAAATCCCAGATCACATTTTCAGAGCGCGTCCATCCGTCACTCCAGAGATAAACCGTGCTCATTATTGCTTCTGTCCTCACTCCAGTCCAGCGTGAACAGGCCGGTATGTTTGAACAAGACAAAATAATAATCAGCTTGCACATATCATTCATTATGCAGATGCTTTTGTCTAAAATGACTTACAAAATCATAAACAAAACCATAAACAGCCCACAAGTAGTGCAGCAATACTACTCTATGTTTGAAGAGCAGGCAAGAATAAAACTAAATTTGAGTTTTTAATTAAATGCCAAATTAAATCATATCTTTGGATTTAAAATAGTCCCCATTGCTGTTTTCAGTTTTTATATGTCTGTCAGTTTGATTCTAATTAATGCATCTTGCAAGGTCTTTGTTAATTGTTATTCATTTCCTTGTTTGTTGATTTTGCATAATCATTCCCAATTAGTTATTTTCTGTCTATGGAATAACTTTAATAGAAAGATGCTCTCCACAGCCACACAGCAAAACGGCTCAATGGCATAATCTGCTGGCTACTCTAAACATTTACAACTCAAAAGTATTTGTTAGTGGTGTCTGCAAAGGAAAGCATGACTATTCATTATGCCTTAGGTTAATGATTTTAGCAAACCTCCAAATATGAGTACACCTCAGCATTAAAGTCACCCTGCACTAAATGTTTTACAGATATGCATAATTATTGATAGTACTTAAGATCATACTTTAAATGAACAGTTCATCCAAAAATGAAAATTTACTCACCTTCGGTCCATTCTACATGTAGATGAGTTTGTTTCTTCATTAGATATGTAGCATTGCATCACTTGCTCAGCAATGGATGCTCTGCAGTGAATGGGTGCCGTCAGAATGAGAGTCCAAACAGCTGATAAAAACATCACAATAATCCACAAGTAATCCACACCACTCCAGTCCATCAGTTAACGTCTTGTGAAGTGAAAAGCTTCAAATCTATCATTAAGACGTTTTTAACTTCAAACCGTTGTTTCTGGCTAAAATACTCAAGGCTAAAGTCCCCTCTTGCTTTTTCCAGTGAAAAAGTCATCTTGTCTGAATCAGGAGAGAAATCTGCACAGATCAAGCACCGTTTACAAGCCAAAACAGCTCTTATCAAATATGTGGTGGATTTTGATGTAAGAGGACAACAGAAGATGGACTTTTTCACTGGAGGAAGCGTAATTTTAGATTATGGACTCGTATTTTGGCCAGAAGCAATGGTTTGAAGTTAAAACATCATAATGACACATTTGTTTCTTACAAACACGCCACTTTTCACTTTACATTGTTTATTTTGGGGTGAACTATTCCTTTAAAATTTGCAGTGATTTGGTAAAAAACGCCCAGTACACCTTTAGAAAGTAGTAGTTGCATTTCAAGCCTAATCTAAAATCAGTTTTATGGTCTATTTAAAAATTGTATCAGGGGCCTAAAAGTCGTATTATGTCATTCTACACATGATGTCTTTCCAGCGGATGGGCTGCTCTCATTTGTCTATCACAGACCATTACACAGTTATTGGGATTGATCGTCAATGAGTTTTCCGTTATGACTCCTGATGCCTTTAAACTGACTTTAATGTCATTATTCGTTCGGCTTGAACAGCGTGGAGGAAAAGCAGCAACATCATTGATCAAGTTCATGAGCAGAACACTTAAGAAACTCAAACATGAGAGCCTATATTAGCCATTAGGCTTTGACAAGGTGGTTGTCTTTCTCTTACAGAAGATGACAGAATAGTGGATCTGATAGACCTACACGAGTATGTGTGTGTGCATAAAGAAATCAGAGGGAATAGACCTTTGTCAGGTTAGACGTCATATTATGGCAAGCTGTTAAAATACTACCAGCGTTAAGGCCAATTCACACCAAGAACGATAACTATAAAGATAACTATATTACTGTCCACACCAGTGGACGATATCGTCTCTGGGTGTCAATGTTTTGTTTTTTTATTCATCAGCTGGAAAAAAAATGTTCTGAAAGTGATTCTTTCACTTTCTGCCTTTATCGTTATAGCTGTGGTATGGACTCTGCTACTCTATAATACTGAGAATGATTTTTAAACAATATCTTTATTGTTATCTTTACAGTTATCGTCCTTGGTGTAAACTGGCCTTCGTCGTAATTACATTTTTTCTAGTAACAATTCAATTAGAGAGCGCTACAATTAAATTCTTACTAGTAACAATGCTAATTAAAGAGCTCTCTAGTTGGAACTGTTAGTAAGAATTTAATTAGAGAGCGCTCTAATTGTAAACTTTACTAGTAAGAACTGAATTGTAGAGCTCTGCAATTTAAGTCTTACTAGTTAAAATACAATTACGACGAGCAATGCTGGGAACATTTTAAGCTAAACCGGCTTGCCATACCATATTGAATCTAACATGAAAACGAGGACTGTGAGGGATATAGATTTAGTCTTTACAATGGCACGCACTGAATGTCCTACTTCACATAATTTTCACAACTTAGACATTTCGTCAGCTGAACAATCAGCCTTGTTTTTATTCCATTCAGAAATTAAATATATGGCTCTAACCTGAGGGGGGGAATGTAAATGGTAGGCAAAAGGGTCAAACTCCATACAATTTGTTTTATTAAAACTTTAAAAATAAATGTTAAAAACCTCAATAATAAACACATTAGGCCTAGGATAATTCATATAAATATATATATTTTTTTTTTTTTAAATCGCCATTTTACTTACGTGTCTGTGGTTAAATGAGTGAAATTTGTCCACACAAATGTCTCTTCATGTCTTTACAATTTCTTCATAAAAACAGCAACATTTTAATCGGTCCAATCAATCAAAAGAACAAAAGAAGAAGTTAAAAGTTAAAAAATAAACTAATTAATTAAAACCTAGATTGTCATCACCGCTCAAATGTCACGCGCGGATTGGCTAACATTTGAACGTAAATAACGAACATAACGAAATAACCGTATCTGCGGTCTGCTGATGAGTCGCTCAGTCGAGATGAGTGGAAATAGCTCAAGTGGCCCGGGACAAACACGATTTTCGGGCCTTAAAAATGTCCTAACAGGAAAGCTAACGTTAACGGTGTATCCTGAAGAAGGCGAAAATGAAGAGAAAAATGAAGTTGAAACCTTCAGATGGGTGATAAACCCCCGGAGTCACGTCAGGTAACGTTAACGTTAATTAATCACTCAGACTCAACTAACGTTAGTCTTCCTCATGTAAGCTAGTATCGTGTCATTGTTCACTTCACATAAAACTCAATCACTTTCAGATTATTTAGCATATGCTAATTAGAAGTGTGATCTTGTTCTTAATAGGCTTGTCAAAAAAACGTCTGTTTTTTTTATCTCTAACGTTAAAGGTTATTAACAGTTAGCATTCATAACATAACGCTAACACTGAACAAACATTTTTTGTAATATCATAATAAAATTGCAATTTAAATACATGTTACGTTTGAATGTAAACGAATGTACAATTTAAATGTAAAATGTTACGATAAAATGAAAAAATGTTACTCTTGCAGTTGAAATTAATACATTTATAATGTAAATAAATGTTTGTAATGTATATAAATCCTGACCAAATGTTACAATTGCTACTAATGATACTTTTACATATGGTAGGCTACTAAATGATTACCATATTCATGTATCATTTGCATAGTATGGCATTATCACAAATAAATAAATAAATAAATACCATGTTGAGCATGTATGACAGTGTTTCATTAATGCCATCACAGTGATCTGTAAAAATGCTTTTGCTTTTTTTCCGTCTTACAGGCATTACTATCTTATGTTTATGGTGATCTTAACATTCGTGAACCTTATAACAATTCCTCTAGACATGGCATTTTCTGATGATATGCATGGTAACGCCCACACATACTGGGTGACCTTCAATGTATTCTCAGACACCATGTTTTGCCTTGATGTTGGCATTAATTTTCGAATGGGTATATTCAGTGACGACGGTCAGGTAGGAATGTCCTCATCCTCTTTTTTTTATAGTGTACGCTCTAAAAATGCTGGGTTAAATAAAACCCAATGCTGGGTAAAATAGGGACAAACCCAGCAATTGGGTTGTTTTGACCCAGCGGTTGGGTTAAATGTTTAACCCAACCTTCTGGTACTAGTAACCCAACCGCTGGGTCAAAACAACCCAATTGCTGGGTTTGTCCCTATTTTACCCAGCACTGGGTTGTATTTAGCCCAGCATTTTTAGAGTGTAATATGAATTATTTATTGCTTTCCCTTTCTAAAATATTGTTGACTTTTAAAAATGAATACAACACAGTCTTGTTTTCTGTCTAGGCCATCCTGGATCCAAAAGTAATAAGAAATGATTATTTCAAAAGTTGGTTTTCTCCTGATGTGGTGGCTGCCTTCCCGGTTGACATTATCATTATTGTTGTGGTAATTTTATTAATAAAGTTAAAATCGCTCACACTGATCAAATTGTAAAGATCCTTTAACATCTCACAATGAAAGCATGTCTTAATTTGCACTGCAGGAGCAGTTTTATCACGCGGACACTGATGTACTGATGGCTTCGAAGCTGGTGCGGATACTCATGTTCGCGAGGATTTTCAGTATGATCCGTTTACTCCGTGTGCCGAAGCTTCTGAGATTCTGCTTTGAATTGGAAAGTGTAAGTTTCAGTTTCACTCACGGTCATGTTTATGCAGGAAATTATCAATGGCAATACTGTTTGTTTGTTTTTCCGCCTGCCAGTCGCCTTTGCCCACTGGGGGAAAAATAAGAAAACAAATTAAGAAAAAATACATCATTTGTTATGAAACTTAAAAAAAAAAAAAAAGTGCTTCTGACATGGAATTTAAGATATTATTATTAGCTACTTGTTTCACTTCTGTTTCAGTTTTTTATAACCATTTCTTATTATGTGTCAGTAAGTTGTTGTTATTTTAGCATGTGTGTTTGGCTCAGTGTTATTTTTTTAGGATTACTGATAAACTAATGTAGTTTGATTTGTATTAGTTATCTATTTTAGTTTTAGTTACAGTTGTAGTCATGTTGTCATTTTATTAGTTTTTTTATTATATATAGTTTTTTTTATTAAAGGGGTCATATGATGCGATTTCATTTTTTCCTTTCTCTTTAGAGTGTTACAAGCTCTTGGTGCATAAAGAAGATCTGTAAAGTTGCAAAGACTAAAGTCTCAAATCCAAAGAGATATTCTTTTGGATAAAAGCGTCTGCTAAATGACTAAAAGTAAAAGTAAAGAGCGATGTACAATATAAAGTGATATAACTAAAATCGACTTTAGGTTGGAATAAAAAAAAAAGTTTTGTTTTTTTTCAGGCTGATGTTACATGAAAAGTTATACAAATGACTTTTTCATTCTTTTTCTGAAAGTCATCTATGATCTGATGATTTAAGGAATCCCTGAAACCAAACCAATGATCTGAAAAAGCTCTAAATAAATATCAAAAACTTCTCCAAAAATCCTACAGCAACCCAAGAACCTCATACAGCCTCAAATCGTTTTAATAAGACGGCAGTCTGTGATTTTCGAAGATATTTAAATATTCAGTGAAAGGATTTTTGACTTCACTCTAGCTTGATCTCATTGTTCAATACATTAGATATCTTCTATATCTTTTTTTTTGTAGTATTTTCCAATAAACCAACAAGCATCAGGTTGTATGTACACCCTTACAGTTCTAATGAGACCTTCTGTTCTGACTTTGTCTGTGTTCTCGGTCATTCTAGGTCTCTGACATCCAGCTTGAAGAAGCCAAGAAGTTTTTCAGGGTTTTTTTCATGTTCATGTTGATAATCCTGATTTGGCACTGGAACACATGTGTTCAGTACTTCATATCTCTACTGGAGGAGTTTCCCGACGACTGCTGGGTCATGCAAGAGAACATCAAGGCATGTCTCAATGTGTATTGTGCGTATGCAGGCATTCACTGATGTGACGCTTAACATTTGTTCCTATTTTCTTTTATGTTTTGCAGAATACCACCATCGGGGAAAAATACTCCTATTCTTCCTTCAGAGCTTTCTCTCAACTGGCCTGGATTTCAACTAAATCTATTCAATCTCCAACACGTACATCTCACATTCATTCACAACATGAAGCAATTTTGAGAAAAGATCATTTGTTGTTTTTTGGTGTGGCATTTGCTAAGGCGAGCACCATCAGGAATAGGGATTTTACAAAACCTGTGGCCCAAAGTATTAAACTTCGAAGTGACCAAACTTAACGATTTTCATATGCCAGATGAAAAGAAAATAGCAACAGATGCCCTGGTACTTTAGCATTCCGGCATCAGGTTTTGCATGAGCGAGCACCCCTGAATAAGATGCACAACTGTAGTTTACAATGAGATAAAATGATTCCCTTTTGTGTTTCAGGCATGGCAGAACGGTGGACGGCTGTTGTTAGCATGGTGGTTGGATATATAATGTGTTTTGCTCTTATCGCCTGCTTGATGGCAACAGTCGGGAGCATGTCTGCGACTGGCAATGAATACAAGAAAAAGGTGCTCTTAAGTTATTTTTTCGAGAGTAAAATGGATTCAACAAATAAATGCATGAATTAAAAGCATGATGTATAAATATGACAGATCAGCCAGCTGCAATCCTCCAAAATGTTCAAGAAGCTGCCCAGGTCTCTGCGCCAGCGCACCACTGCCCAGTACAAGTGGCAGTATGACAAGAAGAACATCCTCGATCTGGTGTCAAAACGGCTGAGAAAGGTTTCTAATTCATTCATATGAACATAGAAATAAGCGAAGGTGTGTACAGATAACGTTACACGTACCTCAGTGTCACGCTCACACTGGAGCCAACCACAATGAAGAATTAGAACAAAGTAATCTGTTTTTATGTATAACTCATTTCAATAGTGCTATGTTTTCTCTTTCAAAGGATATTATGGCAGATATGTGTCCCAACCTGCTGAGCAAAGGCTCCATGTTCATAAAGCATGACAGAGAATTCACCGAAGCCATCTTGGTGAAGTTGGAGTACGAGTTATTCCAAGCAGAAGACATCATCCTTCATCAGGACGCTAAAGCTGCCCACATGTTCTTCATCGAGCATGGACGTGTGCTCGTGAAGAACCAGTTTTTCCAAATGGAGCTGTGCGATGGAGACCACTTTGGAGGTGAAACCTGCTGTAGCATGATTCAGACGAGAAGTCAAGCCTGGTCCTCATTGCAGTTCTGGTCTTGAACCATGACTGTTTGATGTGCCATTTAGGGATGGTTTTGTCTGAAAGAGATAACAGAACCATATTAGATTGTTGTGTGAAAAAACATCCAATAATTCATATAATGATGATCAGAAGTTCACTCATGATTAGTAATCACACTTACAAACAAAACCGTTCTTCTTTCTTTTGATGCCATTAACCTGACAAATCTAGGCTGCGTCCAAAAAGAACAAGTAATTATTTTGTGTCCATTCGATATAGTAGTGTGTGTGTGTGTGTATTAGGGATTAAAAATAATACATCCACTATGTCGTGAAGTGTCCACCATATGCGTGCAACAGTTTCTCTCTGAAACTTGTCGGTCATTTGGGTAGTTATATATATATATATATATTTACATTTAGTCATTTAGCAGATGCTTTTATCCAAAGCGACGTACAAATGATGACAATAGAAGCAATCAAAACCAACAAAAGAGCAGTAATATGCAAGTGCTATGACAACTCTATATATGTGACCCTGGACCACAAAACCAGTCATAAGGGTCCATTTTTGAAATTGGGATTTAGGTTATATTTTAATACTATTATTTCAGACATACAGCTCTTTTCGCCTGCTGTAGAGAAGGCAAGTAGGTAAATTTGGACCCAGAGCCATTTTAATACTATTATTTCAGACATACAACTCTTTTCGCCTGCTGTAGAGAAGGCAAGTAGGTAAATTTGGACCCAGAGCCAGTGATTAGTTCAAAGGTGATCTTATTATTGAGAGATACCAAGATCTACAGTTCTAACCAAATGGTGGTCACATATGGTGCAAGCAGCCTCATACTCAGTGTTTTAAGACGTTGTGTGTTTCTGCAGAGATCAGCTTCCTGTTTGGTGGAAGGCAGCTGGCCACAGTTTCTGCTCTGGCCGCCTGCAGCCTTTTCTCCCTGTCAATAAAACATTTTGAGGAGATTGAGGAAGAGTTTCCACATGTTGTGAAGGAACTGAGGGCAGTGGCTCAACAGCTCAAAGATGATCTCGAGGGTAAGACTGACATTATGAGGCGCATTCAGAATCTCGCTCTGATTGAAGTCGACATAACATGCCGTTCACAATTTGACTTTCTTTAACGTTACATATTTCCAAGAGAAACAGAATTTTAATAGAGAAAACATGTAGGATGTGACTTGAAAGAATTACAAAGACTAACAACTAAGTACATATTGATTGCAAAATGATTTTAAGACTTTTGTTTATTAAAGGTGTTGGGCTGGAACGTCAAGTTACATCAGCATCGAACAGTGTGTGCGACGACACATCAGGACATTTTGTTTTAGTCAATTAGTCATCGATTGAAAAAGATTATTTTCTTGTTTTACAATAAAAAAAATATACAATTTAAACTAGGTTTATATATTTTTATGTATAGGTTAGATGCTTAAGGCGATTTTAATTCTGTCATTTTTATTTGAGTAATTATTTATGTACTTGGTGATACATAATACAATAAAATAAAGTTACTGTACATGTTCACATTCATTTACTTGTAATGTCTGTATTATTACAATAAATGATCTGAGCGCTGTTGTATTCAGTCTCTTTATTGTATGCATGCAGACATCACGACACAGAGGTCCAGTCAGAGATGTTAAAGGAATATTTTAAAAATGATTTACTAATGAACACATGAGTAAATAACCACACCGTCAAGCTCCATAAAGGACAAAAAGTACCATAAATGTAGTCCTTCTACTGTTCTCCAAAACATATAGAACCAATGTGAATGGAAGTCATAGAGCTACAATATTATTACACTGTTTGATCCATTTAAAGTGTAAGATTTTTTAATATAAGGGCTTGAGTGAGAAAACAAACAGACCAGAATTTCTGCAACCAGTGTAAAATGCTTCTTGTCTAAAAGGCAAGTGAGAGTGTCTTTCTTATTATGAAGTCTTGAAAATGCATCTCATAAAATAAAAAAAAACAGTTGAAAAAAGCATGCAGAAATATCTTAACTGGAATAACCTTTTTTACACTGACAAGCACGAAAGGAGGTCTGTAGGTGTCTCTGTTTCTTCCAGGGGGCGCAGCTCGTAAAGAGAAATCCCCTTCAGCATGTTTTTTTTGTACACTACAATGTATAATCTTTTCAGTATATTCATTACAAAGGACCGAAATCAGCACAAACAATCTGTAAAATAGATTAAATATTCCATATTCAGTGTCTATGATTCTGACCAGCGTTGAGAAAAGTAACAGGTACCACGTGACAACGCAATGCAATTATTACATTGTAACGTTACTGGAAATTGTCAGTAATGATGGTCAGTTTTGTATTGATTTACTTTGGTTAACGCATTTATTTACATGTTTCAGTTCTTTAATCAAAAAGAACTCTAAAAACATTATTATTAATCAAGTAAACAGAAAGTAGCATGTTTTTTTTCTTAGATGAGGTGATGATTGTCTTTCTACAGACGGATAAAGATTGTAAGCGCATTGCTAAACTGAGAACAGAAGCTCTTTGTGAGGCAATTGATGCGTTATGCAATAATGCACCACACAGCCGGGGTCATTTGTGAGCCTGTGCTGCAATTTCACATTTCATCAGACTGCAGATTATCAGGATTTCAACACACAGCTTAAAACAGGGCTGTCCAAACTCAGTCCTGGAGGGCTGGTGTCCTGCAGAGTTTAGCTCCAACCCTAATTAAACACACCTGAACCAGCTAATCAAGCTCTTACTAGGCATAGAAACTTCCAGTCAGGTGTGTTGAGGCAAGTTGGAGCTAAACTCTGCAGGACACCTGCCCTCCAGGACCGAGTTTGGACAGCCCTGGCTTAAAACGTGCAAATGACAACATCATAATAAATAATAAAATATATTTATTTTTTCAAATAGAGTTACAGTATTTGGCACAAAAGACAGTGTTTGGCACTGATACAGTGTTACAGGCACTACAGCAGAATAAAGCACTTTGGAAATGATTCTGTAAACGAAACCGAAATGTCCACAGATTACAAACATTCACTCAGCATTTGTTTGCTTTGCTTTTGTGAAATGGAGGTACTGTAAAAGAGAGGAAATGAACGCATCTACTGGCACCGTTTTTGAGAAAAATGACCACAATTTACAGTATAGATGTGGATATTTCATCTAAACCTCACTCTAAATCCCGTAATGAAATGAAATGGCAGTAACTCTACATGAACCAGCGACCAGAAATACAGAAAAACCACAACCAACACCAGCTGGTGAATGTCCACACAAACGTACAATACAAATCAACCACTAACCTACAAATGAATACAGTAACAGCTAAATACTTATTTAATTGGTCTCTGACATCTACATGACTACAGATAACGCATTTAAAAGTGTTCAAACTTGTTAAAAAGTGGCATAGAAGTGAGCGCTATTCACCATCAGTCCACTAGAGAGGGACAACAGCACAAATTATTACAGGAACAGATCACCAAAAAAATGACAATTCTCTCATCATTACTAACCTTCATGCCATTTCAAGTCCATATGATGCTTTTCTTAATGTTCTTTTTTTTTTAAGTGACAAAGAAGGTGGGGACTGATGTAAAAAAAAAAATTTATATAATACATATACACACACACATATATATACATACATGCATACATACATATATATGTGTGTGTGTGTGTGTATATATATATATATATATATATATATATGTATATATATATATATGT
>NW_015647021.1:195964-206397 GCF_001515625.1 Sinocyclocheilus rhinocerous
TATATATATATATTTTTTTTTTTTCCAACAAATATGTATTTGACAATTCTCTCATCATTACTAACCATGACACCATTTCAAGTCCATATGATGCTTTTCTTAATTTTTGTAATTTTTTGAAAAAGTGATTCAGGTTGTGCATTATATAAATATATATTTTAAACAAATATTTTTGAAAAATACAAATTTTTTAACATGCATTTTTTTCAGATTTTCAGTGATTGAATGTGGGGTTTTCATTTAGAATATCAACACATAACTGTGTCAGGATCAGAGAAATGCACTGATGCACGTCTAGTTTTACCAGCAGATGTGCACTAACAGTGAAACACACAGTGAGAGGATTCGAGCCCTTGAAACACATCTCATCTGATGCATTAAGGCTTCTGAACGCAGGATTTGGTGTAAAGTGCTCTCAAAACGTGAAGACTTGAATCTAGGAGGCTTTAGTCCATCCATTCTGAGAAAAAACCAAGTGAGGATGCGGCGTCCCCTGCGTTAACGCAGCGCAGGGTCTCTCATCCTCGACATCCGCTCAATTCAACCATAATGTATACTAGTGCTAATGAAGAGGATCAGAGAGCCGCGGCTGGAAGGATTCTTACGGCATTAGCAGCCGCACTTGCTCTGCTCGGCGTCACGCGGCTCTGCCAGGTTGCTGGTGCTGTGGCCGTTGCTGCGAACCATCCCGTCGGGGATCCAGGATTTGTCCACACATCTCTCCATGCGCTTCATGATCAGATCCAGCAGAACCTCCACGGCACAGCTCACGTTCTCGCCGCTCGCAGCGCTCGTCTCGAAGTACGGGACACTGCGAAAAGACGAAAAATAAAATGGATTAGAGCACAAACCACTACTCCAACACTTTTATTGATGCATTTCATTTAGTCCTCAAACTAAGTAAAGTATATTATTACGCATTATCATGATCTAAGAGGGATTTTTTTTAAATGCATTGTGGGATTGTCTTGTCTATGAAGGATGCATGTGATAGAACACAGCATCGTTTTGCTGCCTAATTTTCAGAACAGTTTTTGCATTGAGAGTGTGTTAATGAGCCCTTAAAATCCTGCCTACATAGGCAGCTCACTAGGATTGGGAACTGAATCAGTCTCATAAACATAAATGCACAAGATTTTATGTTGTTTCCTCATGACTCTTTTTCTGTCTGTGTGATATATGATCACATGAACACTCAGCATGACAACTGAAAAACACAAGCTCTTATAATGCAAGACCACAGCTAGCTGTAAAATGTATTATAATGTATTATTAGATAGATGTCCAATCTAAACTGGCAGTTTAAAACAAATAAAATAAAAACTTACATTTTTTTATGTTTTGAAATAAGTCTCATATGCTCACCAACCCTGCATTTATTTGATAAAAAACAGTAATATTATAAAATATTATTACAATTTCAAATAACCGTTTTCTATGTGAATATATATTAAAATGTAATTTATTTCTGTGATGCAAAGCTGAATTTTCAGCATCATTACTCCAGTCTTCAGTGTCACATGATCTTCAGAAATCATTCTGATATGCTGATAATCATCAATTTATTATCAGTGTTTGTACAAAGACACACCTGGATGAGTTTAGATGTGAGGATCAGTCAATAGAATATGAATGACACTCAACAGATGAGTCACAGCAAACTCACTGAACGCTGACGAGAACTAGAACCAAACGCAGTCAACATTACTCACAATAAAATAAAAAAGTCATCAAATATTTTAACAGTCGATCTGCTTGATAGGAGCACCATTCATATGATTCGAGCAAAGAATTTTCATGTAATCATACTGAAGTATTCATGAGACAGAAACCTTCTCAAAAGACTTGAGTGCTTGACTCACATGAACACAAGTCAATATTAGCCTTTCGGTACACCACCATCTTAACGTGTCACATTTAACGAGAGCTGCCCTCATCTTAGGCAAACACGCTACAGACGCAGCCCTCAAAACAAACATCCTCAGAGTCGCTCGCATCCAGAAACGACTCGCCTCACATGTGAAATTACACTACAACTCTATCACGTGTAAATATACTGATTTTACATAGATGCAAACTCCTCACCTTTCAGTGACAACTCACCTTTTGAGATCAAAATAGGTCACCTGTGAGATTTGCTTAGATCCAATGAGAACTCTTTAATTCAAAATCTATGTCAGAAAAGGGTAATATTTTATGTATTTGAGGTCTGAGATGTGGGAACAGTGAAGAGAGAGAGAGAGGGGGGGAAAAAATTACATTTTAGCTGAGCATTTCCGTCTAATCAGCCAATATTGTCTTCAATAGCCTGCATAGCACTTCATCGTTTAAAACATGGGATTTTGACCCAATATATATTTAATCTTGATTTTTGCAAAATGTTACAATAAGATAAAAAAAAATGTTTGTTTGTTTGTGAAAAAATACAGTTTTGGACATACAAGGTAATAACAAATATAAAAAAATACCTTAAAAATGAGCATGTAAAGCAAATGTCTTTAAAAGAAATCCCCCCTCACCTGTGTGCATCTCTGTTTTAATATCAGCACTAATTAATCTAATTAGCTAAATCACTGTCATGTGATGACATCACAACTACCTTGGAATAAGCTGCTCAAACAACGGAGCGCTTTGAATGGATAGGATAGTGAGGTATTTCTGTCCTGAGGTGCATTGATTTTTGAGGCAGTCGAGGTCACATTCAGACACAGACACAGACACAGACACAGGACGAGTCTCTTTTCTCACCCGTATTTTTCGGCCAGTTCTCGCGCATTCTCCGTTTTCACCACGCGCTGGTCCTCCAGGTCTGATTTGTTTCCGCACAAGACGACGTCGGGATTCTCGCAGTACGCATGCGTCTGCAGCTGACCTGCACGAGACATCACAGCAATTAACCATTAAATATTATTATTTTAAAAATTATTCATGATAATGCAACAACAAGCAGCTTACTGTAGAGTGGTCTATCTATTAATAATAACAATTTATTATTTTGTTGTTGTTAATATTATTTTTTAGCTGGGCAATCACTCCAAACTGCTTAGTAAAAAAAACCAATTTATTAAATTTATTTATTAATACTTTTTTTAATGTAATTTAATTATTATTATTATTATTATTAATTCATTTTTTAGATAGACAACCACTCTAAACTGCTAGTTACACATAAAATGAATAAAAATAATATTAAATATTTCATGTATTATTATTAGTAGTAGTAGTAGTAGTAGTATTTGGGCAATCACTCCAAGCTGCTAGGTAAAGATTAAATTAATAAAAAATATATTTACTTTTTTTTTCTAGCAGTAGTAGTAGATTAGGAAACCACTCTAAGTTGCTAGTTAAAATAAAAATTAATTACAAATAATATTAAATTAAAAATAAGTAAAGATTATTAGCAGTAGTAGTAGTTGGACAAATACTCTAAGCTGCTAGGTAAAGATTAAATTAATAAAAAAAATACATATTAAAATATTTTCATTTTGCTTTAGTTCTAGTAGTAGTAGTAATAGTGGAACCTGCTAGTTAAAAATAAAATGTAATATAAATAATATAAAAAAAGCATTATTATTATTATTATTATTATATGGACAACCACTCTAAGGCGATAGTTAAAAACACTATTAATAAAAATTCATATTAAATCATTATTATTTTAAAACCATTTTATTATTATTATTAGATAGGCAACCACTCTAAGCTGCTTTAAAACTAAAAAATAATTACAAATAATATTAAATAAAAAAGAACTAAATATTATTATTATTAGTAGTAGTAGTAGTAGTATTACCATTAGTTGGACAAATACTCTAAGCTGCTAGTTAAAGAAAAAATTAATAATGCATATTAAAAATATTTTCATTTTGTTTTAGTTCTAGTAGTAGAAGACAGGTAACCTGCTAGTTAAAAATAAAATGTAATATAAATAATATAAAAAATAATAATAATTATTATTATTATAATAAGGGAAACCACTCTAAGCTGATAGTTAAAAATAAAATGAATACAAAAATAATTTGTGGGAGGAAAATTTGTGCCAAGAACAAACACTTAATTTGTGAAGAAAATGAAAGTAGCTGCTCATTAAATGTGGAAACAGAGAAACTCTAATAATGAATAGTAGTTGTATTAAAACAAAACTAGGTCTGCGGTGTGCACACTTGTCCGGTGAGTCTGGACTTACTCATCCAGTTCCGCACATTAAGGAAGCTCTGCTCATTCGTGAGGTCAAAGAGCAACAGGAAGCCCATGGCGTCCCTGAAGAACGCAGTGGTCAAACTCCGAAACCTGCATTCAGAGGAGAAAACAGAGAAAAACCATCACACCAAACCTCTCAGACTCATCTCGGCATGTTATAAAGCAGTGCTGTCAAGCAATCAATCGCATTCAAAATAAACGTTTTTGTTTACATAATATATGCGTGTGTACGGTGTGTATAAATACACACACATACAGTATATATTTAGAAAATATTTACATGTATATATTTACATTCATATCATTTAAATTATATATAAATATATTTAATATATAAACATAACATTTTTCTTAAATATATACATGCATGTGTGTGTATTTATATATACATAATAAATATACACAGTACACACACATATATTATGTAAACAAAAACTTTTATTTTGGATGCGATTAATCATGATTCATTTTTTGACAGCACTATTATAAAGCAGTGCTGGTCTGCGTCTGACCTCTCCTGACCGGCCGTGTCCCACAGCTGGATGTGAATCCTCTGTCCTCTCCCGACCGTCCCATCAGGACCGCTGGATTTGTACACCTTACAGGGCAGAAGCAGACATTTCTGAGACTCTATACACTGCATAAGAGTGTAATGAATATCCTGCCATCCTCTGCAGGCAGCGTGAGGTTTGCCCGTGCAAAACGAGCCGCCACAATGTTACACTGTTGTGGTGGTTGCCAGGGTGTTGCTATGCGGTTGCTAAGGTATTGGCGGGGTGGTTTGGTATGCAGTTCCAGGAAACCTGAATTTACTTTTCACACAGTCAAACACAGCCGTGTAACGCACACTTGATGACTGAGAGCGGGAAGCGTCTCATTAGCGCTGCGACTCCTGATTGTGTGGCTCTAAAACATCAGCGTTTGTTTGATGTCTTAAGTGCTCAAGTGTTTGTTCTTAGGGAGGGATCCCTGCTCTGTAAGGCCATATGATCCTGCATTCATCTTTCCCCTAAAACACACACACACTTCCGTAACTCTACCTGCCAATGCAGTTTCCTCAAAGCAAATGTTCAGTCAGTTTTTGTTACCATGGGAACTGTTATTACTATACAGTATACTATACAGTTCACAAATCAAGAAACTGAGTGAAAGTACAGATACCCTGATAAAATATTACTCCAGTAACGGTATAAGCACACGTATCAAATTTTATGAATTTTACAAATATTACAATTTGAAAGTACAAAAGTACTTGATTTTTAATATACTTAAGTATCATAAGTTAATAATACTGATCGGTAAATCATGTTTATTATTTGTTCTAATCAGAACTAATTAATAAGAAACAGTGCAGATATTTAATATGTATTGATCTACAAATATGCAAACATTTTATTAGCAAAACATATTATACACCATCAAAACTATTTGTCTATCTAGCCGTCTATCTATCTGAATATCTATCCGTCTATCTGAATATCTATCCGTCTATCTGAATATCTATCTATCTGTCTGTCTATCTATCGGTCTGAATATCTATCTATCTATCTATCTATCGGTCTGAATATCGGTCTGAATATCTATCTATCCATCTATCTATCTATCTATCTATCGGTCGGTCTGAATATCGGTCTGAATATCTATCTATCTTTCTATCTATCTATCGTTCTATCAATCTATCTATCTATCTATCGTTCTATCAATCGTTCTATCGTCTATCAGAGGTATTGTAAGGTGTGTATTATGTGTATTATGTCGACTGTCTCTTGCATAAGCGTGTTTCCAACAAATTAAGCAGCCTTAGGCATCAAATTGCATTCAGGAAAAGCATAATTACCTCCTGCGTGTCTGTTTGCTTTCACAGGGACGCAGCGTTCTGCGTGTGTTTTTCCTGCATCTAGTATTCATGTCCATGTTCAGACAAATGTGTGTATATCTCTCTGCATCCGAGGCTGCGATCTACACATGAATGACTGCTCTTGACCTCTGGGCAAGTTTCCATGTGCAGTTACAAACTAAGCTAAACAGGACCATGGGATTTTACAGTCCGGTAAACCCCGAGCGGGACTCCACAACAAAAAACCTCCATTACAAATCAAGCAGGAAACATCTGAACCAAGACTGTGAGAACAGCACCCTTGCATAGCACTATAAATACTCCAGCACAGATGAACAATCATTAATAAAGTTTAAAATGTCAGCATATAAAAACCAATGCATGGATTTCTGCTGAATGGAAAAGATCAATACAATTCATGAACATTACTTGTCATTTTAGTGCCAGTATTAAACCCACTCACCACTCGTTTTTCTCTGAAGTCTATTCCCACTGTGGTGATGAATTTGGAGTTGAATTTGCCGTCTGTGTACTGATATAGAAAGCTGGTCTTTCCCACCCCAGAGTCCCCCAGCGCGAGGAACTTGATGAGGTAATCATAGTCCCCATCGGACATACTGAGAGCTGAACGAGGACCTGAGATGGACAAACACAAAGCACTCTTATCTCATTGTCAATCATATACTGTTATAGTGTTTTAATCCGATTTGATTTTTAGAATTTCTGATTTCTATAGAAGCTTGTTTCCACCAGTGGGGGGGGGGGGACTTTTTTCATGCAATTCTGAGAAAAAAAAATAAAAAAATATATATATATAAACTCAGAATTCTGACTATTTTTCTTGTAATTTTGAGTTTATATCTCGCAATTCACATTTTTTTTCTCTCTGAATTTAGAGTTTCTCTCACACAATTCTGTTGTGTGTTTTTTTTTTGGCCATGGACTATAAAAACTAAAAAAGTAATTGCAACTTTTTATCTCACAGTTCTAACAAAATTAAGTTTATAAAAAGTCTGAATTGTGAGATTCTAACTGACATAAAAGGACTTGTGAGATAAAAAGTTGCAATTACCTTTTTATTTTTTTTACTCAATGGCATAAAAAAATGTATTGTGAGATATAAACTTGGAATTGAGAGGAAAAAACAGAATGGCGAGAAATAAACTTGGAATTGCAAGAAAAATCTCAGAATTGTTGAATAAAAAGCTTCAAATAACTTTATTGATTTGTTATTAAATAACTTTCTTTTTTTCTTTAAAAATCCTGTGACGGAAACAAATTGACGTGCTTTTCATTTTAATTTTAAAATTGTAGTAATTTTGTTGTGTTTTTGTATATATATATATATATATATCATTTGTGAACTCTTACAAACAAAACACTAACAGTAACTCGACATGAAACTTTCTTTCACAAATTAATGTCCATAGCATGGCAGGATAATTAACAAGGTTCATGCTGACTTTAAAGAACTACCCAAAATGAACCCATTAGTCTATCCACCATTTTTTTTAAAGCATTTCAGTTAAAATAAAGAAAGGCAGGCATTTGCATTGATGCAACAGTGCTAAATCAGTAACAGGAAACAACAAAAAAAGAATTTGAGACTACAGCTGAAGTGTTGCATTTCTATTCCAGAACAGTAAATATGCTTCTGAAACCTCTTTTTTGTCATTGATCATAGGAGTCCATAAATCCCGGAGCCTACATGAGGAAACAGACTTTGAAAAAGCAGCTTTTCATACTTGAATGCATCGACACAATGGCTTTTATTTCCACTCACATTTGTCAACTCAAGTTTCTTTTCACTGTAGCTTAAGACTACAATACAGAGACATTCGTCAGTTAAAAATTAAGTGTTTCATAACCTATAATATTTAACTCAGAGGTTGCACTAGAGACAATCATTATCAGTCATTGTAGGCTTTGAAATGTTGTCATGCTCTATTTTTATCTGTCAGTACAATATTGTAATGCTTGGTGCTGAAGTATTATTTTAAGACATTCTGTGATGAGAGCTTAAGTCAAGTCTGATCAGGCACCAGTTTCTTTTCTTTTCTTTTCTGTTCTCTTATTGTGAAGAAGTCAACGTATTGTAATCTGGTCTCACAAAGTTTTGCAAAAGGAAGTTTTAAGCCCTTAAAAAATTACAGTAAGTTTTGACAGCACATCTCACAAGATCAAAGAAAGTTCCTCAATGAAGGCTCTTCCTTTGTGAGATGAAGTTATGTGCAAGTTTAACTAAAACGTATAGTACGAGCGCTTCTAAACCTGCTCTACGATTTCATAACGTCCTCATACACATCTTGTCTTGACACGTTCTCAGAATCAGGGAGAGGAAAGCGTCCGTCGATGGCTGGGTTCTCAGACCGTATTAAAGCTGATCATATGACTGCAGAAAGAGCATAAAAACTCGAACAAATGGCCACATTCTTTCACGCAGCAGCACTAAACACCATCCTGACCATAAGCAGCTTAACGTCTGGGACCGACCCAAGCACCCGGATCGATCCAGAGACTTTTCTTGAGTTCATCTCTACAAACACATACATACATACATATATATATTAGTGCGGTCAAACGATTAATCGCGATTAATCACATCCAAAATAAAAGTTGTTTACATAATATATGTATGTGTACTGTGTATATTTATTATGTATAAATAAATACACACATAATCATATATATATTTCAGAAAAATATGTAACGTTTATATATTAAATATATTTATTTATAATATAAATTATATGAATATAAATATAGACATGTAAATACATGCAAATATTTTCAAAATATATACTGTGTGTGTGTATTTATATATACATAATAAATATACACAGAACACACACATATATTATGCAAACAAAAAAGTGTATTTTGTATGCGATTAATCGTGATTAATCATTTGACAGCACTAATATATGTATATATTATACACGTGAGTGTGTGTGTGTGTGTGTGTGTGTGTGTTTATACAGATATATAAAATATGTGTATATACTAGGGCTGTCAGTCGATTCAAATTTTTAATCTAATTAATTGCACAATGTGTTGATTAATCTAATTAATCGCAAATTACATTTGGCTGTGAAAATACCCCCAAAAGATTATTTAATGCTATTGTTGTGTTAAATGAGAAAGTATTAAATAGTCATTATAAATAGTAGCTTTTGAAATAAATATCTTATTTGATTCAACATAAAATTGATTAAAACGTTTATTAAACAAACGTTTAGGCTAACATAAACTATGGAACATAAAATAAGATAATTTGAGAAACATGTCAGTTTTTTTTTTTTTTTTCATGCAAGGGAAGTTATTGATAACCAAAACTGCTTTGTTACCAACAGTCCTCAAAATACCTTTTTTATGTTACACAAAAGAAAGTAGCCCAAGTCATTCAGGTTTGAGTAAATCATGACATAATTAACAGTTGTTGGGTGAACTATTGCTTTAAAGTTTTTTTTTTTTTCAAATTTTACCCCCTTTTTTAGGTGGCGGTAATGAGTCTTTCATACATTCGAACGGCTGATTCATTCAGGAATGAAGTAAACGACTCTCTTGACTCTCTTTCCTTTGATTCATTGATTCACACGATTCGTTCAAAACACGGATTCATTCAGAAACTAAACACCGCTTGCTCGGAGACGCACAACAGTTCTGCTGTGCTGTGGCTTTATAGGTAATATTTTTGTTGGCAAAACTGAGCAAAAACAGATCACATTTGCACTTCGGACAAACAGCACTCGTGTGATATTGCTCACGCTGCTTGTGTGATATCGATTATGTGATATAAATATGAGACAAAAAAACTTCTAAATATCTTGAATTTTGGGGCATAATTGCATTTATGAAGTTGTTGCTCTGCATGATATTTATCAACAGTCAACTGTATGAAATGTAAGATGAGGTAGAGGTCTGGGGGCGGGGCCAGTGTGTTAACTGCGTTAAAATATGTTAATCGCGTTATTTTTCATAACTAATTAATTAAGTTAACAAGACTGACAGCCCTAGTATATACACATATATATTTTATATATCTATATATAAAGCTGCATTTTTTTAAATAAAAAATATAGTAAAATTGTGAAATATCATTACAATTTAAAATAACTGTTTTCTATGTGAATATATGTTAAGATTAGGGCTGCACGATAAATCGCACGCGATATTTAACGCGCATCTTGTCAGAAAGCCGGTTCTGTAATCAGCGGTAAATCTCCATCACCTGCGGGCTTTCACATTGAGCAGCATTAACTACACAGACCCGTTGTTCACTGACGAGCTGCGCAAAAAATCGCGCGAATATGAACGTGGTGTTGCGCAGCTCGTCTGTGAACAACAGCTCTGTGTAGTTAATGCTGCTCAATGTGAAAGCACGCACGTGATGGAG
>NW_015647021.1:207218-210971 GCF_001515625.1 Sinocyclocheilus rhinocerous
GTGCTGGAAATAGTTGTGTGAAATGCTTGAAAGTCATTGAAAAGTGCTTGAATTTCTCTCTCAAAAGGTTGTACAAACTCTGAAATGAATGATGTAATGCATTCGACTATTTCTACCACAACACCATGGTTACAGTTAGCCTTACCGCTTCTGGTTTCCTGACGTATGTCAGCGCTGTTTATAACAGAGAATTCTGTGCAGAATTTGAATGATTCTCAGATCTCGCAGCAACCTTATCATTGTTTTCAATTCGTTGAATTCAAACGCTTCTCACTGGATCTCGCATCGCTGTTGCATCTATGCAGTAACAGTGTCGCGAAATCAACTTTGGCTCCCGAGTAAAGCTGTTCTGAGCTCGGACAAGTTTGTTTGCGTCGCGGTCCGAGCTGATAAACGGTCCGTGCTGCGCAGCTGAAACGTAGCGCGGTTTAGTTTCGCTTTCGTTTCGTTTGCCGTTTCTCATATGCAACAGAAATGGCAGCGCTTATGAGTTGGCCAACGCGGTGGTCACGCCAGTGCGACCGCTCACAAAAATTAGTCGCCCCGGCAGAAAAAATGGTCGCAGTCTGGAGCCCTGCAATAAATTTTTTTAGACAACATGTCCTTGCTTAAGTCAAAAGAAACATCATAAGAATTTGATGAAAGCAATGTTCATTTTTATTTAAATTATTTTTATCGATAAATGAAAAAGATGCTTATTTTTATTCAGCAAGGGCATATTAAATTGATCAAAAGTGACAGTATAGACATTCATAATGTTATAAAATATTTCCGTTTCAAATAAATGCTGTTCTTTTGAACTTTTTATTCATCAAAGAATCCTGAAAACCCTGTTTCCTCAAAAACATTACGCAACTATTCAATACATTAAGAAATGTTTCTTATTACAATGATTTCTGATCATGTGACACTGAAGACTGGAGTAATGCAATATTACAAACCCACTCATATGTAGAAATGAACATGAACCTAGATTAATACATGCTGTAAAGTGTTCATGATACCTAATGTTAACTAACTGATGTTTATTGTGAAGTGTTACCTTACATTTTAACAGAAATGTGTTCAATAGCATATTAGATAGAATCGTGATGATTCACTAATATCAGTATCAGCTACTAAAATTTTATGACAACCCTACATGTGAATAAGCTCACCTCTGAGATTTAAACTCTTTCATGATATCCAAGAAATCATTGTAGACCTGTGGCTGACTGCCAAACTGTAGCTTCACCTGGTCCAGGTAAGACAAGGCGTCCTCCACCTGCAGGAAGGAAAATGACAATCCAGTTTATCTCACGCACACAGCTGCTATTGCAAGACTGCATTGGTTTGACTCCCAAACACAAAATCCCGTCTCACCTTGAGTCTCTGGAACTGCTGCTGCCCCTGCACGGATGCGGAGGGGGTGGGCGGGTGACTGTGACCCTGCACCGGCGCCGGACCGTGGGCCTGGACCGCTGCTGGACCATGATGGTGAGCACCACTGTGGGCCGCGGGACTGGGAGTGTGACTGTGACCACTTGAACTTTGGGCCACTGTGGACACCTAAAAACAGCAACGATGCAAAGATCACATTAATAATGAATAAAGATGTTTCATAATCATAACAAATACTCCTAACTAAGCAAAAATTATTATTCTGTCCTCACTGAAGTTGAAATGTTTCAGAATATACCTGATGTTCAATATACAGCCTCTCGCTCAGCGTAAATACTCCGCGTGTTTATTTTAAATATATATATATAGATAGTGTCAAATTGATTAATCACATCCAAAATAAAAGTTGTTTACATAATATATGTATGTGTACTGTGTATATTTATTATGTATAAATAAATACACACATAATCATATATATATTTCAGAAAAATATGTAACGTTTATATATTAAATATATTTATTTATAATATAAATTATATGAATATAAATATAGACATGTAAATACATGCAAATATTTTCAAAATATATACTGTGTGTGTGTATTTATATATACATAATAAATATACACAGCGCACACACATACTATGCAAACAAAAACTTTTATTTTGTATGCGATTAATCGTGATTAATCATTTGACAGCACTAATATATGTATATATTATACACGTGAGTGTGTGTGTGTGTGTGTGTGTGTGTGTTTATACAGATATATAAAATATGTGTATATACTAGGGCTGTCAGTCGATTCAAATTTTTAATCTAATTAAATGCACAATGTGTTGATTAATCTAATTAATCGCAAATTACATTTGGCTGTGAAAATACCCCCAAAAGATTATTTAATGCTATTGTTGTGTTAAATGAGAAAGTATTAAATAGTCATTATAAATAGTAGCTTTTGAAATAAATATCTTATTTGATTCAACATAAAATTGATTAAAACGTTTATTAAACAAACGTTTAGGCTAACATAAACTATGGAACATAAAATAAGATAATTTGAGAAACATGTCAGTTTTTTTTTTTTTTTTTTCATGCAAGGGAAGTTATTGATAACCAAAACTGCTTTGTTACCAACAGTCTTCAAAATACCTTTTTTATGTTACACAAAAGAAAGTAGCCCAAGTCATTCAGGTTTGAGTAAATCATGACATAATTAACAGTTGTTGGGTGAACTATTGCTTTAAAGTTTTTTTTTTTTCAAATTTTACCCCCTTTTTTAAAAATGAAATAATACTCTAAATAAGAAACTAAAAATGCCAGCAGGTGGCGGTAAATGTCTTTATGAGTCTTTCATACATTCGAACGGCTGATTCATTCAGGAATGAAGTAAACGACTCTCTTTATGAATGGGCCTTTGATTCATTGATTCACACGATTCGTTCAAAACACGGATTCATTCAGAAACTAAACACCGCTTGCTCGGAGACGCACAACAGTTCTGCTGTGCTGTGGCTTTATAGGTAATATTTTTGTTGGCAAAACTGAGCAAAAACAGATCACATTTGCACTTCGGACAAACAGCACTCGTGTGATATTGCTCACGCTGCTTGTGTGATATCGATTATGTGATATAAATATGAGACAAAAAAACTTCTAAATATCTTGAATTTTGGGGCATAATTGCATTTATGAAGTTGTTGCTCTGCATGATATTTATCAACAGTCAACTGTATGAAATGTAAGATGAGGTAGAGGTCTGGGGGCGGGGCCAGTGTGTTAACTGCGTTAAAATATGTTAATCGCGTTATTTTTCATAACTAATTAATTAAGTTAACAAGACTGACAGCCCTAGTATATACACATATATATTTTATATATCTATATATAAAGCTGCATTTTTTTAAATAAAAAATATAGTAAAATTGTGAAATATCATTACAATTTAAAATAACTGTTTTCTATGTGAATATATGTTAAGATTAGGGCTGCACGATAAATCGCACGCGATATTTAACGCGCATCTTGTCAGAAAGCCGGTTCTGTAATCAGCGGTAAATCTCCATCACCTGCGGGCTTTCACATTGAGCAGCATTAACTACACAGACCCGTTGTTCACTGACGAGCTGCGCAAAAAATCGCGCGAATATGAACGTGGTGTTGCGCAGCTCGTCTGTGAACAACAGCTCTGTGTAGTTAATGCTGCTCAATGTGAAAGCCCGCAGGTGATGGAGATTTACCGCTGATTCCAGAATGGCTTTACTGACAAGATGCGCGTTAAATATCGCATGCGATTTATCGTGCAGCCCTAATTACAAGTAAAAGTTGTAAAGACAGATTTTTACTTAAGTAAAAGTACAGAAGTACTTG
>NW_015647021.1:211101-223939 GCF_001515625.1 Sinocyclocheilus rhinocerous
TCAGCGGTAAATCTCCATCACGTGCGTGCTTTCACATTGAGCAGCATTAACTACACAGACCCGTTGTTCACTGACGAGCTGCGCAAAAAATCGCGCGAATATGAACGTGGTGTTGCGCAGCTCGTCTGTGAACAACAGCTCTGTGTAGTTAATGCTGCTCAATGTGAAAGCCCGCAGGCGATGGAGATTTACCGCTGATTAAAGAACCGGCTTTACTGACAAGATGCGCGTTAAATATCGCATGCAATTTATCGTGCAGCCCTAGTTAAGATGCAATTTATTTTTGTGATGCAAAGCTGAATTTTCAGCATCATTACTCCAGTCTGCAGTGTCACATGATTCTTCAGAAATCATTTTACACTATATATATATATATACTAGAAAGAGCACATGCATCACCTCAGGCCTGACAGCTATTTTAATAACAGTTTTACTGGCTTCACAGCTGAACTAGAGTCAACAGAGTTACAAGTATTGCAGTAAATCTTACCACTGACATTAGTGCTTTGGTCTCAGGAACAAGATTACCCAGAATGCATTTCAGTGTTTATCACAGATGAAATCAGTCACTTCATTATGGCGTGTGTCTTGGAGGAAACGTTCAGTGAAACTGTTTATCTAGACGATTTGCTATCTTACACACAGCAAAACTTCTAGTTGTCATGATGATATGCAACTAAAGGATCACAAACTAGTTAGAAATGCATTTAACAAACTAGTAACAGCATGTATAGGAGCATGTCTAGTGGTCGTCCAAAATACGATTTTCCATTGTTGATGCAGATAGGAAGAATGATAAGAATGGTCAGTAAGAATGATGCATTAAACTCATCAAAAGTGACAGTAAAGACATTTATAACGTTACAAAACTAGATTTCTATTTTAAATAAATGCTGTTCCTTTGAACTTTCTATTCATCTGTGAATCCTGAAAAATAAAATGTATCACAGTTTCCACAAAAATATTGTGCAGCACTACTGTTTTCAACATTGATAATAATCAGAAATGTTTCTTGAGCAGCAAATCAGCATATTAGAATGATTTCTGAAGATCATGTGACACTGAAGACTGGAGTAATGATGCTGAAAATACAGCTTCGATCATAGCAATTACATTTTAAAATATATTCACACAGAAAACAGCTATTTTAGATTGTAATTGTTTTTACTGTATTATTGATCAAATAAATGCAGTCTTGGTGAGCAGAAGAGACTTCTTTCAAAAATATTAAAAAGACCCAAAAGTTTTGAACGGTAGTGTATAAAACAATTCAATGGTATGCACTTAAATGTGGTGAATTTAAATAATTTAACACAGTATTTACTTATTTCACTAAAAATGTGTATTATCCATTAACATTCATTTGCTGGTAGTCTGAAATTACCACGTCCGACAAAGAGACACTGCTATCGCAAAATTAATGCACCAGCCGAGCAACTGAGATGAATGAGAAGACTACTGAGAAGATCTAACCAGGTATATTAAAACCAATGCCTCATATAACCTCAAAATGGACAAATATTGGCCAGTGCATTGGTTTATCACTACTGGAACCTGTTTTGCATGGTTTAAGTGCATGCAACAGCTGATCTTCTTAGTTGTACAGTGCTTGTAAACAAGCACAAAATCACACTGAAATCTGCTCACCTTTAAGACTCTTATTGTAAAAGGATCATTTCAAGACATGCAACTCCTAAACGCGACTTTTATGTTTTTTGTGTTTTTCCGTAAATAATGAAGTTTATTACAGCTACAGGAAAATCGCGAGAAATTAGATGCTCAGAAAGAGAGTTTTCACTTTCTGGAAAGTGTACCGATTTGCAAAAACAACCTCGTCTTTATGTGCTATATAAGCATGAACACAATCCCAGTGTTAGACACGCGGTGAGTGTTCGGCTGCATCTTCTGATGGTCATTTGACACTACGTGAACTTCTGAAGACCGGCTGATGCCTTCATTTCAGTCAGACACATCTACATATCCTTCAACAATCACCGGTCTTGTGCAAGAGCTCACCGAAATGCTTTGAGTTCAGCTTCCCGTCCAACAAAAACAGCCCTGATGAAGACGCAGGCTTTTATCAAACATTCCCAGCAGAGCTCTGACAAGCTGATTTTTTTCTTTGTCCGCTTCCCTCTTCTCAAGCTGTATGCGTGAAAGACAAAACTGCTGTGCATACCTAAAAAACCTCATAACCTTTGACCTGATGTGAGAAACGTAACAAGAAGAGGATTTCTTTAGCCTCTTGGATATTCACATTTTAGCTATAACCTTTCAGTGATGCATGAATGATGCATGCTACAAAAAACAAAACAAAACAAAAAAACCCAACAACAATAAAAACTTGAGCTGGCTGAACTTTAATCTAGGAAAGTTTCTTTCAGTCTAGCCAGAAAAGACTCTGTGGTCTGTAGATACTTGTGCGTTGAAGTCATGACAGAAAGATCATATTTACAAGCACATGAACAACACCATAAGTCATAATAATGAGTTGGGAAACTCTGGATTTTGGAGCTGAGGGCGTGTCAGTGAGAAAACAAAGCAGATGCAATGGATGCAGCAACTGTTTTGACAGTAAATTTGTTCAAACTAAACAAATTTAAAATAACTCATTTGCATGCACAAAATATGACTGATCAGTCATATAATATATATATATATATGAATAATGCAAATGCACCTTAATAAACTGAATAAAAACATAAAAAACAAAAACACAGCTGATCTCACAATTGTTCTTTTTCTGTCACAAAAATGAAAATAAAAAAAAGGTTATTGTAACTTTTTTTGATCTCACAATTATTACTTTTCTTAACAGAATTGCAAGTTTAAATTTATTGCAATTTCTCAGAATTGCAAGATATGAACTGAAATAAAAGTCCAAATTGTGAGACGTTAACTCGCAAACTCATATTTTCTTCTGAACTGTGTTCATATCTCACAATTCTGAGTTCATATCCATTCAGAAAGTCATTTCTCATTTTGTGATGCAAATAAGCTTCCATACATTTCTTTCTTAATAATAATAATTGAATGCTTTAATTTTAATAATACAATCTTAATTACTTTTTTTCTCAGAATTTGTGAGTTTATATCTTGCAATTCTGATTTTATACTTTTTTTTATTTTCATAAGCCTGAATTTTGATGTATAAACTCGGAATTGCAAGAAAAATTCAGAATTGTGAGATAAAAAGTCACTATCTTAATTTTTTATCCCATCAGAAAGTCATTTCTCATTTTGTGATGCAAATAAGCTTCCATACATTTCTTTCTTAATAATAATAATTGAATGCTTTAATTTTAATAATACAATCTTAATTACTTTTTTTCTCAGAATTTGTGAGTTTATATCTTGCAATTCTGATTTTATACTTTTTTTTATTTTCATAAGCCTGAATTTTGATGTATAAACTCGGAATTGCAAGAAAAATTCAGAATTGTGAGATAAAAAGTCACTATCTATATTTTTTATCCCATGGTGGAAACAAGCTTCCACATAAAATGGCATGTCTAAGACAGCAATAGTGATGCAAACTGTACTGTTAAGAATTCATCCTGACCACACTCTTAAAAATAAAGGTGCTTCACGATGCCATAGAAGAACCTTTTTAGTCTAAATGGTTCCATTAAGAACCTTTAACATCTGAAGAACATTTCTGTTTCACAAAAGGTTCTTTGTGGTGAAAGAAGGTTCTTCAGATTCTAAAAAGGTAAGAAAGAGATGGTTCTTTGTGGAACCAAAAATGGTTCTTATATGGCATCGCTGTGAAGAACCTTTTGAGCACCTTTATTTTTAAGAGTGCACTGGAGATATGCAAAATTAAATCACTGTCCAATAGGCCAAAAACATTCTTCATTAACAAAATAACGACTCGCATCAAAGCGTGAGAGTGATTTTTGTCATTCACACTCCAGTCCCACTGACAGCTTAAAGGCTCTTTTTGGGCTTTCTGAAGGATGTGGACCGTAAGATTAAACATCAGGCTCATCTAATAACCACCAGCTGGTGCTCATGTGCTCTTGGCATCCTGTCATGTGACTGTCCTGTCATTCCCAGCCCTGCCAAGACTCTACTTAACACGCGCGCGCACACACACACACACACACACACACTGAATACTTTCCGTACCCACTGTATATATATATTTAATTAATTAATTTTATGCATTTAGCAGACGCTTTTATCCAAAGCGACTTACAGCGCTGCTAACGCAATGCTCTACCACTGAGCCACAGGAACTAATATATATATATATATAAAAAGCTTTAATAAGCACTCTCAAATTTGCAGACATTCAAATATGGTGCATTAAGACATGTCTCAAGTTTAATGTAAGTGACATTAAATATTATTGGCCAAAGTGAATTAACATTATTGAAGTATGATGTTAAAGACATCTGATGAAATTAATTGCCTTTTAATTGCATGGAAAAACATGGATATTTTGCAGGAAAAAAGGAAGAAAGAAATAACAGGTTTGGAATAACGTGAGGTGAGAAAATGACAACAACAACAACACATTAATTTTGGGGGGTTGAAATGTTCCTTGAAGTCTCAAACTTCAGTCAAACTTGTACAAAGGGTGTCAAATTCAGAATACCATTGTGATCATGGTAAATTGATTCAAATAATAGATCAATTCTGAGTCATAAACATATGTCTTACACGCTACTTACAGTATTTCCCCAGTTAAGCAAGAAAGAATGGAAATTGGATCATTCAGAAAGGAAATGATCCCAAAACCAGACATTCCTGACAGGTAACCTGATCTGGGAGTGAAGCAGTGTATTTCCACAGGTGAGGCTGGTAAATTCCCAGGTAACTTCTTCCCAGTGTTGGGGGTAAGGCATTTACGTAATCAGATTACTTTTTTAAAGTAACTAGTAAAGTAACGCATTACTTTTTACAGCTACTGACCTTCGATGATCAAATTCAACCATACTAATAAGCAAAAATCACACATTTGTGTTTCATTTTTGTTATTGCTGAATAGTGTTGAATTTTCTTCTCCTGCGTCATATTCTTCATGCAATTTGTTTGAGTTTCATTTGCATTCTCTAGAACAGGCAGGAAAGTCCAATAAGCCCATTTAAATGATCTGAGATTTGTGGAAAATTCTTCTCAGGACAGATTTAAGGAATTATTTAAACAAAATTTCTCACTCTCATGTTCCAAATTCCAAATGTTTTTCCATGCAACACAAATCACAAATTTGCAGAATGTTCTTCTGCTTTGCATGCAACGAAAGTGAACGGGGCAATAAAGCTCATAAAATACACACTTGTGCAGTATATTCCAAGTCTTCTTAAGTTATATGAAAGGTTTGCATGTGAAACTGACTGATATTCAAGTCTATATACATATATATACAGTGGGTACGGAAAGTATTCAGACCCCCTTAAATTTTTCACTCTTTGTTATATGTAAAGCATTACTTTTCATAAAAAGTAACTGAGGTAATTAGTTACTTTTTAGGGAGTAACGCAATATTGTAATGCATTACTTTTAAAAGTAACTTTCCCCATTTTCTTTTTGATCAGATTCAGGTCACAATTATACTGAGATGGCTAGATCTGCTCTAGGATTGAGCCACGTGTGTGTTCAGATACACAACCCCATGAACAGCAGCTGTTTATCACTAAACACACATTATTATGACTAACATAACTACACTACATATACAGTATACGCAACATACATAACATGCATATGAGGTCAGTGTTACATATTGAATATTTATACGTGAATACACTACGCCAAAATGTAAGTCTTAATTAAATAAACGCGTTGACAAGAGGTTATCAAACAGTTAACATCACCTCTTGAAGAGTTTTACGTCGTGAAAAGCTTTACAATAACATTCGCACTTACCAAGTCAGTGATCTGAACGTCTGCTGATCTCTTCGGGTTTTCTTTTTCGAAAATATCAAACCAACTGAGAACAAGTTTAAGTGCGTGGTACTTTTGAAGCGATGGACACTTTGTTTCCTAAAGTTGCTCCCACACCCACATGCAGTGACGCAACACTTCCGGTGCTGCCGCAGCGCCAATCCTACGCGACCCTGGCTAAGCTCATGAATATTAATTAGGTAGCGCTGACGCTGCTTAGAGACCTTCCTGGAGAGACCACCGCGCAAGTAGCGTAATTAATATTATTATGAGCCCAGCCTCCACCATGCAAATTATCAGGCTACTTTGGCCAATCGGAAAGGACTATTGGGCGAACGTCACGTTGCGTGCTTAATATTCATGAGCTAAGCCTTCGCCACAGTAGGATGAGTTCGCTCGCGCCAGCTCTTCTGTTCAGAATGCACGAAAAAAATTTAAATTAATTTTAACTAGTGGCAAGCTTTGGCTGCATCTAAAATAATGTTTAAAATATGTACAAATTGTGCAATGGGCTCTCGAGCTCTTTCAAAACTGTAAGTGTGTGTGTGTAGTGACATCTGGTGGTGTAAAATGTCAAAGGTACATGCAAATGTAAAATTGTTAAAAACAATTGCTGTTGAAAAGTTTCAGTCTCTTTGCTTCTTAATATACTGTGTGGCCTTCTTAAGCATTCATGAATGTTTGCATTTTATGTAAGAGATAATGAGTCCCAAATCTGGATCTGGAATAAAGAAAATCTTTATTCCTTTTATTTGTATAATTATATATGTACATTTTGTTTGTAAATATTATTTTTATATTTCATATATGTATATATATATATATATAATTTGTAACGTTTTCATTTTAACAAAATTATTTTATTATTCTTTATTTATTGTTTTTTAAATAATAAACAACTTGCAGATTCTACAACGATGCAAGCTTAATAATTTTTCAATGTAATTTAATCATTTTCATTTTGCTTTTTGTTTAAATGTTATTACCATTACTTATTTTATTATTTTAAATTTTTATTTATTTATTTGTTTGTACATGATAAACATCTGCTGTCTGTCTATAGTGGGGTCGTTCGGGGTGGAGGGGAACATAAAGTATCATTATATGCGGAGGATTTATTATTATATATTTCCAACCCATCTAAATCTATTCCTGAGATAATTGCTGCTTTAAAGACATTTGGACAAATATCAGGGTATAAACTTAATATGGGAAAACATGTACTATTTCCAATTAACAATCTAGCAGATTGAAACTTAAAACTTCAACCCAGTTTAAATACTTAGGGATAAATATCACCAAACCATGTGTGGGTCTGTATAAAGAGAATTGTTCACAATTACTGGATCAAATAACACAGGATCTACAGAGATGGTCTCATATCGCTATCTCATTAGCTGGAAAAACTAATTTAATAAAAATGACCACCCTTCCAAAAAAATTTATTTCAGTGTATACCAGTAAATTATCAACATCTTGCAGATTCTGAAATAATACGAGCATAATTCAATCATTTTATTTTTAAATGTTAACTAATTTTTATCATTGTATTTTTACACTATTTATTTATTTTAAAATGATAAACATCTTGCAGATTCTAAAAGGAGGATGCAAGCTTAAATTAATAATTTTTTTTTAAATCAATAATTTTGTTTTATACATTTTTTAGATTTTGGTGTTAATTTTTAATTGTTATAATTAAAAAAAAAAAAAATGCATAGAATGGTGTAGAATCTTTTAGTTTATTTGCATTGTTAATTATTAAGGCTCTTTTAGTAACACCATTGACAAAGTGCATGGGAATAACAAGCATTTAACACCGAGCCACATTCAGACTCTCACACAGAATCTTGTTGGACGTCAGATGCATCTTGCTGTGCTTGTTGGCTAGTTTCCGCTCTCTGTTCTTCTGGGTCAGACTTGAGGTCTTGATCTGGTGCAGAGGTTTTCTGGGTGCCTCAACTATTTATTTTTATTTTTATTGAACAGTATCAATTTACACACTCAAATGGGGAACAATAAAATGCATATGACAAAATATACACTTTACCAATCACATCTCCATCATACATAAATGTCCATGTGTGTATATATATATATATCTCTCTATATACAATTGGGTGCCTCAACTATAGGCCTGTAGATATACACACCTCCCACCACTCCAACCAGAGTAGCAAATGCAATCTGATTAAAGGGAATCCGTCTTCCAAACATGATCTTATGTTATGAAGACACAAAACATCCCACTGAAAAGAAAAAAGCAGAAAGAAAAGCTTATGAGATACTACCAACCTGTTCTGGAGCCATTGCATTTTGTATGCATCAGATATTGAGTTGTATACTTGCTGTTTACAGAATTTTAAGTATACATAAATGAAGTACACTGCACAAATAGCCTACTATATGTACATTGCAGCATATCAGCGTGTATTATTGACCAAAGACTTAGGTGACGACGATATTCACTTAAATGGGCGAGGAACGTCATAAGCTCTTAATTTTGTAATTAATATTTCCCTCACTCACCCTGAGGTTTTCAGTCGTTTATTATAACTGAGTAGTGTGAAAAGTGTGCAGGACAAACGACACATGCATATGAAGTACGTTTTCGCATTTCAATTTTTTTCAACATAAATTAATAATAAGATGTGTCGGAACCCATTTACATGAATCACGAAACACATCTTAATGAACTTAAAATTATTATAAACATACATTTTTTTTAGCGTTGTTTTTTTGTTGTTGTCCTTATTACATATTCATGAGGTCCCGCGTGACGTCACCACCCAAACACGGAAATAGACTTTGTTTCCACATTGAATGCACAGCAACTCTCAGCAAATGCGCCTCAAAATGAACACATACAGTTGGAGTTAAAATGCTGAGGCTCACGTGGAGACATGGAGAAGACTCGAGAGCGCTTCAAGCAGAACAAGCCCTCGTGTGAATCACTGAGGAAGAGGAGCTGCATTCTGTACAGCACAGATATCATCACAACACCTCAAACACTCAGTGAGACTTCTGGTCCTGCCATTATTAGACTCACTTTAGAGCTGAATGTGTTTTAATGAGAAGACAAAAGTAGTATTTAGTAATCTTTCAATAACACTAACACTAAAAGTAGAACTAGCATTACTAGTAAGTAACATGAATATTCAGATTTCTTTGCGTAATGTAATATTAATAAAAAAAGTAAAGATCTTAAGCAAGTTCGTGTAGATTTTTCTTTGCATTATTAAATTATATTATTAATCATGAAATAGACAGTGCTGCTCACAAACATCATGTTTAGGTCCTATTTAACCCAAAATCAATAGACATGAGACAATAAATAAAATTGTAAATATAAAGATAAATGCATTTTTTTTTATTAAGGGCTATTAATTATTATTTTTTTTTTTTGCATTGTGACATTATTATTATGAATATTAAGTGGATTTACCCCCAAAATTCTAATTTCAGTCTGCTAAAAAAATATTTCAATTATAATGTATTAATGATCATATTTTTTGAACTGAAGGCAATAGCCTACTTTTAATCAAAAGACTTTAATGAATACTATAATTAATTTATTATTTATATCATTATTATTATTTGAATTTAACCAAAACAAAAATGAACACTTGAACCAAAAATGAAAAGTAAAACATCCATTATATTAATCAGCAGCCACCTTGCTTTGATGATTTTGCCGTCAGCCATTAAAACACATGAATCACTACTATCTATACATGCAAAGATTAGAAATGTGTGCTAACGAAGTGATTTCTGCAGAATTCTTTGGCATCAGCATCACAGTTTTCTCGGTCGTATTCCGCCTGCTCAACTGTGTCCTGCTCCAGACCAGCTTCGTCCCGGATGAGTACTGGCAGTCGCTGGAGATTCCCCATCGAATGGTCTTCAGATATCCTCGTTTATGCACTGAGCTGTTTAGTTTGAATATAATACTCTGGGGAAAAATGTGCAAATGAGATCCTTAACATATTTCTCACTTATGGCTATGAGACGTGGGAATGGAAGGAAGGCATCCGGGGATATTCTTATCCTCTCCTCTTCGCTCTGATGTACAAACTCCTGCATCTGATGAATTATGACACAGTTTATTTATTGGTAAGACTTCAGTGCATTATATAGGCTAGACAGCAGGTCTGATTGTTCTCTAACATGAATACCGGTTCCTGCAGGTGTTTGTGCCGCGTGTTTTCCATGCGCTGCTGGCTGCGTGTGCAGACGTGATGCTGTACAACCTCGTCCTGCGGTGGGAAACTCCAGATGTGGCCAAATGGACAGTAAGACGACAATCTTAAAGGAATACTTCACCCAAAAATGAAAATCCGCTGAAAAATGTACTGTCCCAAGATGTAGAGGTTTGGAGGTTTGGAGAAATGTAGCACTGCATCAGTGTCTCAGCAATGGATGCTCTGCAGTGAATGGGTGCCGTCAGAATGAGAGTCCAAACAGCTGATAAAAACATCACAATAATCCACACCACTCCAGACCAACATCTTGTGAAGTGAAAAGCTGTGTGTTTGCAAGGAACAAATCCATCATAAAGACGTTTTAACTTCAAACGGTTGCTTCCGGCTAAAACATGAGTTCATAATCCATAATAACGCTTCCTCCAGTGTCTCATCTGAGTCAGGAGAGAAATATGCACACATTGAGCTCTGTTTACAAGCCAGAAAAGTCCAAAACCATTCGAAACAAATAAGTGAGTGGATTTTTTTGGCTTGTAAACGGTGTTTGCTCTGTGCATATTTCTCTCCTGATTCAGACCAGACAACTTTTCAATGGAGAAACTATTATTGATTAAGGACTCGTATTTTAGCCGGAAGCAACAGTTTGAAGTTAAAAGCATCTTAACGATGGATTTGTTTCTTACAAACACACAGCTTTTGTCTTCTCCAGATGTTAACTGATGGACTGGAGTGCTGTGGATTACTTGTGGATTATTGTGATGTTTTTATCAGCTGTTTGGACTGAGGGTGAGCACATTTCCAGCTAATGCTCATTTTTGGGTGAAAAATTCCTTGAACAATCACATGCATTCACAAGCTTTCTAAGAAAAGCTCACACTGCAGAGCATCCATTGCTGAGACACTGATGCAGTGCTGCATTTCTACAAATCTGATGAAGAAACAAACTCATCCTAATCTGGGATGGCCTGAGGATGCACACATTTTCAGCAGATTTTCATTTTTGGATGAACTGTTCCTTTTATGATATTATGCAGATACACAATCATTAATTAGAATGCTTTCGTGCTGGTTTGACAAAATTATTTTATTATTCTTTATTTATTGTTTTTTAAATAATAAACAACTTGCAGATTCTACAACGATGCAAGCTTAATAATTTTTCAATGTAATTTAATCATTTTCATTTTGCTTTTTGTTTAAATGTTATTACCATTACTTATTTTATTATTTTAAATTTTTATTTATTTATTTGTTTGTACATGATAAACATCTGCTGTCTGTCTATAGTGGGGTCGTTCGGGGTGGAGGGGAACATAAAGTATCATTATATGCGGAGGATTTATTATTATATATTTCCAACCCATCTAAATCTATTCCTGAGATAATTGCTGCTTTAAAGACATTTGGACAAATATCAGGGTATAAACTTAATATGGGAAAACATGTACTATTTCCAATTAACAATCTAGCAGATTGAAACTTAAAACTTCAACCCAGTTTAAATACTTAGGGATAAATATCACCAAACCATGTGTGGGTCTGTATAAAGAGAATTGTTCACAATTACTGGATCAAATAACACAGGATCTACAGAGATGGTCTCATATCGCTATCTCATTAGCTGGAAAAACTAATTTAATAAAAATGACCACCCTTCCAAAAAAATTTATTTCAGTGTATACCAGTAAATTATCAACATCTTGCAGATTCTGAAATAATACGAGCATAATTCAATCATTTTATTTTTAAATGTTAACTAATTTTTATCATTGTATTTTTACACTATTTATTTATTTTAAAATGATAAACATCTTGCAGATTCTAAAAGGAGGATGCAAGCTTAAATTAATAATTTTTTTTTAAATCAATAATTTTGTTTTATACATTTTTTAGATTTTGGTGTTAATTTTTAATTGTTATAATTAAAAAAAAAAAAAATGCATAGAATGGTGTAGAATCTTTTAGTTTATTTGCATTGTTAATTATTAAGGCTCTTTTAGTAACACCATTGACAAAGTGCATGGGAATAACAAGCATTTAACACCGAGCCACATTCAGACTCTCACACAGAATCTTGTTGGACGTCAGATGCATCTTGCTGTGCTTGTTGGCTAGTTTCCGCTCTCTGTTCTTCTGGGTCAGACTTGAGGTCTTGATCTGGTGCAGAGGTTTTCTGGGTGCCTCAACTATTTATTTTTATTTTTATTGAACAGTATCAATTTACACACTCAAATGGGGAACAATAAAATGCATATGACAAAATATACACTTTACCAATCACATCTCCATCATAATGCAGATACACAATCATTAATTAGAATGCTTTCGTGCTGGTTTGACTCAGTTCTGCTGTGTTTTCTCAGTATTTCTGTCAGCTGTGTTCATGGTTCACCTGGTTCTGCTGCAGCCGGACTCTGACCAACACTATGGAAACGGTTCTGACCACCCTGGCGCTTTGCTTTTACCCTTTACCCGGCTCCAAAACACACAACAGGTGGGTCATTCTTTGTCAACTCAACCAGAAGTCCCCGGCTCAAATTTTTGATTTTGCTAATATTTTTTCTGAAGAAAGATAAACATGTATAGTGATGAAAGCCAAAATATTAAATGTCATGGATAAATATTTACGGAGTAATCCACTGTTTTGTAGAGGAGGGTCAAAATGGCAATTTTCACCTGAGATTCAGAGCCAAATTACAGGGGGGTAAAAATAACTTTAGAAAGATGGCAGCATCATAATGTTA
>NW_015647021.1:224294-238459 GCF_001515625.1 Sinocyclocheilus rhinocerous
AGCTGTTTGGACTCTCATTCTGACGGCACCCATTCACTGCAGAGCATCCATTGCTGAGACACTGATGCAGTGCTGCATTTCTACAAATCTGATGAAGAAACAAACTCATCTACATCTGGGATGGCCTGAGGATGCACACATTTTCAGCAGATTTTCACTTTTGGATGAACTGTTCCTTTTATGATATTATGCAGATACACAATCATTAATTAGAATGCTTTCGTGCTGGTTTGACTCAGTTCTGCTGTGTTTTCTCAGTATTTCTGTCAGCTGTGTTCATGGTTCACCTGGTTCTGCTGCAGCCGGACTCTGACCAACACTATGGAAACGGTTCTGACCACCCTGGCGCTTTGCTTTTACCCTTTACCCGGCTCCAAAACACACAACAGGTGGGTCATTCTTTGTCAACTCAACCAGAAGTCCCCGGCTCAAATTTTAGATTTTGCTAATATTTTTTCTGAAGAAAGATAAACATGTATAGTGATGAAAGCCAAAATATTAAATGTCATGGATAAATATTTACGGAGTAATCCGCTATTTTGTAGAGAGGGGTCAAATTGGCAATTTTCACCTGAAATTCAGAGTCAAATTACAAGTGGTTAAAAATGACTTCAGAAAGATGGCAGCATCATAATGTTATTTTTACACAGATTCTGTTAGTAAAATCGTAAAATCTTCATAAAAATCATCCTCATTTTTAAGGCCCTGTATGGTTTAATCCCAGAGATATCGGGATCTCAGTGCACCTCCATGTATGTTCACGTATGTTTAATGCAGTTGTTTTGACAGAAGGAAACTTATTATTTTGCATTTTGACATTATCTTCATGAGAATTCAATTTTCCCCCTAAATTCTCTTAATATATTTATTTACATTGTACTTATCATATATTTATTGCATTGAATTGTATTTCAAAAGTAGCTAGCAATGATGACAGTGTATCCCGCAATGAATTTAATATGCTATTAATGCGAATTTGGTGAATTTAACCAAAACAAAAATGAACACTTGAACCAAAAATGAAAAGTAAAACATCCATTATATTAATCAGCAGCCACCTTGCTTTGATGATTTTGCCGTCATTTGGCCGTCTCCACACTGATAGACTCTGTGTTCTATGGAAAGGTAGTTTTCATTTTATTCACACACTTTGGGATTACAGAAATAAAAAAAATATAAATGTGGATTGCTCGGAGCAAAATGCCTAAAGCAACAAATTTTATACAAGCCATAAAAGCCTGATAGATCAAATATGATACTCGCAAAAAGCACGTGCAGTCTTGTTTTTTTTAATACATTTAAAAATATATATTTTGTCTAAAGTTTGAATAAACTGTTCCATTTCATAAAATATTTTTTTCTGACTGTTATTTAATATGTTATGCTTTACAGGGTTAATGCACTATGGCATTTCTGAAGTACTTCAAAGAGTACAGTAATTGTTTTATATGTAGAAAACCAAAAATCTATTTTATTTAGCTCATTGAATATGTTTTTTGCAGTTTGCTGGCACACAAGGAGTTCCGGTTTGTTTATCCCGTGCTGCCGTTCTGTATGATATTTAGCGGTGAGTGCGTGAACATTTAGCCATTTGTGTAGATAAGAAAGCGCTCTGAAGATCTTCATGCTCTCTTGCTGACAGGTGTGTCTCTAGCGAAGCTGCAAGCGTGGAGGAAACCTGCTGCTGCTGCCCTGCTGCTCTTCAATCTGATTCCTGCGTTATATACGGGTTTGATTCACCAGCGTGGATCTCTGGATGTCATGCATGACCTGCGGCAACTGTGTGACCCCAGCGACTCTCAGAGCTCACCTGAGCTGCTGTTCCTCATGCCGTGTCACTCCACACCGCTCTACAGGTAACCTTCTACATCTAAAACCATTGCTGGATTCTTTGAAGTACTTCAGAAATGCCATAGTGCATTAACCCTGTAAAGCATAAGATTAAATAATAGTCAGAAAAAAATATTTTATGAAATGGAACGGTTTATTCAAACTTTAAAGACAATATTTTTTAAAAATGTAATAAAAAACAAGACTGCACGTGCATCATATGTGACCCTGGACCACAAAACCAGTCATAAGGGTCAATTTTTCGAATAAATACTGAATAAATAAGCTTTGCATTGATGTATGGTTTGTTAGGATAGGACAATATTTGGCCGAGATGAAAATCTGGAATCTGAGGGTGCAAAAAAATCTAAATATTGAGAAAATCATCTTTAAAGTTGTCCAAATGAAGTTCTTAGCAATGCATATTACTAATCAAAAATTAAGTTTCAATATATTTACAGTACGAAATTTACAAAAATATCTTCGTGGAACATGATCTTTACTTAATATCCTAATGATTTTTGGCATAAAAGAAAAATCAATAATTTTGACCCATACAATGTATTGTTGGCTATTGCTACAAATATACCCCAGCGACTTAAGACTGCTTTTGTGCTCAATATGCAACAATATGCAATGTGGTGCAGATGCTGATATTTATGTGGTAAAATTAAGATGGAATTATGATAGCTTGTAATTCAATGAGATCTTTATTACAGTAGAGCAGATACTTAAATAAATGTATAAAAATATCAGACGTCACTCTATATCTCCAATAATATGGCTTAGTAAGATGAGATTTAAATGCTTAGTTGGTGCACTATAATGCATTTATAAAGGTATTCATAATGTATAATGCACTATATCTTTTCATAAATAACTTATCCAAAGTTAAAATGCATTTTAATATTTGCAGATTCTGTGTTACATCTGAAATTGGTTGTTTGTCATGTGTTTCAGTGCATGATACTTTCTAAAGGCGTGACAGTGAATAGATAAGAATTATAATGTATTATAACGGTATGCATTAAATGCAAATGTATGCATTACAAATGCATTAAATATGAAGGCTTCAAGTAAAGTGGCACCACAGCTCTGTAGTTTCAAAACATAGAATGCAATGCAATTATTGAGAGATGAATAAACAAACGTTCCTCAAAAGATCCTGATGATCAGATTTGAGACTCTAAAAAATGATTGATGGAGAATCAAGTAAAGCTGAGCTGCTTCAGTCCAGTAAGTGTTCATCTGGAAATATTACTGCAGTTATTCTTATGTTTACTTGATCAAAATCAATAAAGATTTGACAATAGAAAGACATGTGAAGCACCAGCTGCAGGTAGGACATTTTTTACTTGCTATCAATCAGAAGACAGAAGGTATGGAGTAGATCGTGTGTGACAGATTTAACAGCAGAGGTTTTAGAAATGTGCAATAAAAGGCTTGTTCTATTTATGTTTTGCAGTCACCTGCACTGTCCCCTCAAACTGCGGTTCCTGGAGTGTCCACCAGATCTCACGGGAAATAAGGAGTATGTGGACGAAGCAGACATGTTCTTCTCCAACCCTCTTCACTGGCTCCAAACATCCTTCCCATCTCAGTCCACGTTACCTTCACATATAGTGCTGTTCGACGGCCTGGAGAAGGTAGAAGAGCCAAAACAATGACGTGCAGTCAAATCACATCAGCAAATGTTTACGATCAGAATTCAAAAATCACAAACAATCAACATTATTTGATTATACTTTCACCTTTCCCTTTCAGGAGATTTCATCATTCCTGGAGGAAAACCGATTCGCCAAACAAGCTGAAATATTCCACACACACTTTCCTGAAGGTCGAGTGGGAAGGAACATATTAATATACACGAGAGGATCTGCACTGAAGATTAATTAAAGTTTGATTTTTTTGAACTGATTGCAAACTTTTGCAAAAAGTTTTGTTACACTGTCTCTTTCATTTCACACTCCAGTGTAAGATCAGATCTCTTTCTGCTCAAAGCAGGAGGACAATCATCAATGAAGCAGTGAAAGACTTTTATTCTAAAGTTTTAAGTGCAACATTAAGCAGTTTAAGTGCATTTGTGTGCAATTGCATTACAGCCATTTCCAAACAAGGAATGTAATTTAGCCGATAACCACACAGACAAGAGGGCAAAATAGTGCACTAACAAGTGCAGATTGAAACTAAATCTTAAATAATATCTTCTACTGATTTGCATGTTCAAATAAAACCGGTGACATACGGCAGAAAGCAGATTACTTCAAAGTGAGCTTTATAATTAAGAGCAGTTTTCATTATCCTTCCAACTCTACTGAACTTTTGAGATGAAAATGATTTCAATATAATGTATTTTATTGGTTATTTGGTCCTAAGCAAAATTAAACATACATTTTTGTTCTGATCTAGTTTTGTTTGTTTAGAAAACATTAATAATTAATTAAAACGCAACAAAACAAAGTGCCTTTTTGGTTAGTAATCCAAAATAATTTGCGATACTTTTTCATGGAATGGGAACATAAATGTGCCTCAAAAATACCTGTAATTAATTCTAAAGCTGCTTAAAAGTCCAGAAAGAGAAACGCACTCGAAATCATTCAACCAGCATTCAAACATTTACACTGTGCAAAAAAAAAAAAAATTCACAGAAAAGGTGAACCCAAAGCTTTCTTGAACCTCCTCCAAGACAAAACAAATGCAAAACAAACAAAACAGGAGCGATATTGAGAAGAACTGAAATGTTTCTTCTAATATTTGGGATCGAAGGGCATGGGACCCAGCTCTATTTTGACATCTGCGAACTGTCGGTTGGGGTCGCGTCCCGATTGGCTCCATTTCTTGGCTCTCTGAGGACGAGGCTGCCGCTGGCACTGACGCCACGCCTTGACCTTCGACCCCGGCCCTTCGAAGGGTCGACTGCAAATTTACAAACAGGACAGTGTTTAGGGTTTGCCACAAAGCCTCATGTGTGTGTACATGCAGACTCTACTGTTTCTCAGACCTACAGACAGAGAAGCAACACAGACAAAAAAGGTTATGAACATGCAACCTGCGTGTAAATGATTACAGACGATACGAATACATTACATTACTGACCAATCCTAGCTCAGCAACTGCTGCTATCAGACAAGCTTATGCATTTTAATACAAGTCTATGTCTATATATAAATCTTTATGAATGATTTGTGAACAGTGAATAGTTTTTGAACAGAATTTTACATTTAAATTTTCTCAAAATACAATAAATGTGCTCTTATTGTAGTAACACTACAATATTCATAAAGGACACAAACAGTATTTTCCAAATTATTATTTTTTTTAAATATTAAAATATTGTTTTCAATTGCCTGTGGCAGTGTTATTATAATTAACAAAATCTACAACTGTTTAAAATCATTTTTAGTCATTAAAATAAAGCTGAAATAAAATAAAATATAAATATTAGATGAAAAACTGAACTTAAAAAGCTTAAACAAAATGTTGAAATGTTGCCATGGCAACTAACTGAAATAAACTAAGTTTAAGTTGAAGAAATACATTTACTAAAAATAAAATATAAAATAGAAATCAAATAGAAATACTGTATATAAAATAAAAAATATTTTAATTTAAAAATAATAATAAAAATATGAAAAAACAAATATCAAAAGCACATAAAATTACTTAAAATTAAAATGAAAACAAAATATAAAAATAAACGCTGATTCAAAATATTAATAAATACTATAATATTATAACATAAAACAAATAAATAAATATAACCAGTCTGTGGATTAAACTGTTCCCAAATAAACAATTATAACATTAGTAAAAACATTTACATTTGCCAAACTATAGTGAATGCATTGTAGAAATGTTACAACACATTACTGCCTAATTTAACAATGTCTTTAATAAAATTAATTAAGCACGCAACGTTAAACAGGGGCAGGGCTTAACAAATTGTCAATCCCTGATGGATAAAATCAAGTCACATGTAAATTATGGAAGCAAGACGGGCTCATGTTGAGTCTCCAAATAAGTTTATTCCACACCACAAAACATCTTACCTCGGCCCAAAGTATTTTAAATACGCATCTCCAAATATGTGGCGATAAATGTAGTCGTCCAGATCCTCAAACACGTCGTCGCTGAGGCTGTGATATTCGTCTATTTCCTCGAGGTAATCCTCAACGCCGCTGACGAAGTCCGTAAACAGCATCTGGTCGTGAATGAAGACGCCGTTATAGAAGAAGTTACCGATGAAGCTCTCCAGCTCCCTCCAGTGGTGGAAATGCCCCACTTCTTTCTGCAAATAGCTACGCAGGAGCTCGTTAAACTCGTCTGTGCGGATGGGATCCATGGCCTTGTTAAACAGACTCATGGACTCCTGATAGGCGCAGTCGAACACTCCAGAACAGCCTTTGGGCGGCGTTTTCTGTCCCATGATGCCGTGCTGTCTCCGAGCGCTGGGTTTGCGCGTGTTGCGATCGGCGTGAACGGAGTCGAGGGTTGATTTGCGAGGATGTCGGTGTAAAGGTTTCTGCGGCTGCCAGTCTTCAGCGCGCTTGTTTCTTTGCTCCTGCTGGAACGAGTGATGCTCGGGTTTGGCGTCGTGAATTCTCTTTTGATGATTGAAGACCTTCGAAGCCGAGTCTTTAAAATGCCTGAACGTCGTTTTAACAGAGTCGGAAAACTTCCGGAGGTTTTCCTTCACCGCCTCTTTGGCTTTCTTGATCTGCTCCTTGTGATGGTGCACAAACTCCTTAGTGGAGTTCTTCACAGCGTCGAAGGTTTCCTTCACTTTTCCCAGCATCCCGTCTTTGGGAATCTTGGTCTTCACATCCCGGTCGCCCTTCGCTCTCTCCTCCTTCGATTCCACGTACAGTCTCTCCCAAAGATCGGAGCGCTGCTGCTCGAACTTCAGCTTGTTCTCGAGCTCCTGAAGTCGCGCCTGTAGTTCTTCCGTCTCGGGATCCGTCTTGCCTTCGACGTCCTCTTTCCTCATTTCCTCCAGTTCCTCCTTGAGCTTGTCGGTCACCTTGCGCTCTTTATCGAGCTCTTTCCGCAGCTCCTGGGCTTCGGCCATCAGCGCTTCTCTGTGGCTCATGAAGCTGCGCACTTTCTGTTTCTCCTCCTGTAAGTGGCCCTTCAGTCGCTGGTTCTCGGACATGATGGAGTCGGCCCCGGCCCCTCTCTCCTCCAGCTCTCGTATCTGTCCCCGCAGGGACCGCAGCTCCTCCTGCAGAGCCGACAGAGACGCCTCTGTGAAAGCTGAATAAATAAGATGTATCCATTGATGTATATAGGATAACATTTAGCTGAGATGCAACTATTTGGAAATCTGGAATCTGAGGGTGCAAAAAATCTAAATATTGAGAAAATCGCCTTTAAAGTTGTCCAAATGAAGTTCTTAGCAATGCATATTACTAATCAAAAATTAAGTTTTGATATATTTACAGTAGGAAATTTACAAAATATCTTCTGTCCAAAACTGTAATTTAAAAAAAAGAAAAAGAAAAAGAAAAATTAACATCTTGTTGCAACATTTTACAAAAATCAAGATTGAATATATTTGGTCAAAATCCCATGTCATAAAAGATGAAGTGCTATGCAGGCTATTGAAGACAATATTGGCTGATTAGACGGAAACGCTGACCTAAAAAGCTAAATGCTTCCCCTCTCTCTCTTCACCGTTCCCACATCTCAGACCTCAAATACATCAAATATTACCCTTTTTAGACATAGTTTCCCCCCCCCATCTCAAAAAGGTGAGTTGTCACTGAAAGGTGAGGAGTTTGCATCTATGAAGTTATTTTCTTATATGTGCAGAACTTCCGATTCATTAGCTGCTTTACATAAATAACTAAAAGAATAACATGAAAATAACATGATAAAGCAGCATAATGTACTTAATGTTACTGTCTGTTAATGTAAGTGCTATGTAGGCTATTTAAGACAATATTGGCTGATCGGACAGCAATGCTGACCTAAAATGCAATATGTTTGCCCTCTCTCTCTTCACCGTTCCCACATCTCAGACCTCAAATACATCAAATATTACCCTTTTTAGACATAGTTTAAAGAAAATACTATACAAAACTCAGTTCTTTATATACCCTTGTAAGACTAAACCTAAAACCATAAAAACATTTTTATTACTTGAAATAAAATAAACATTTTACTTCAGCCAGTGTTGTTTTAGTATAACTGAGATACTATATATATATATATATATATATGCTTTAATCTATACTTGAATTTTATCTTTTTTCATTTTAATTGAAAATTTTAATTTTAATTTAATTTTAATTGTTTTAATTAAGTTCATGTTTATTTTATTTAAACGAACAAAAATGTTTTTATTAATTTAAAAATTAATTTAAATAAATTAAATAAATAAAAAAACAACTAATAGAATTGACAAAAACACTTAATGACTAAAACTTTAACTAAAATTAAAATGAAAACAGAATGTGCACCAATTGTAAACATATATAAAAAAAACTAGATACTATAAACTACAATCAGTAAAAATTGGTGAATTTTGTTGCAGCTATACTTTGTTTTAGTTTCCCCCAAAACATGAGAGATTTTGGGAGGAAACAATAATGCAGTCAGGTTACCTGTAACTCTTCCTGTTTGACTCTGAGATGCTGGTTTTCTTTAGTTATCTTATCCATGACGTTCATGAGGGACAGCACCATGTCTTGCTTTACCTCTAGGTCTTCCCTGAGATTCTCAACCGCTTCCTAAACGCATGGAGACTGACGTGAGAATGACGCCCATGAAGAGCTACTCTGCTGTTCAAAGTCTGGAGTCAGTAAGATTTTTTTATGTTTTTGAAAGAAGTCACCAAGGCTGCATTTATTTGATCAAAAATACAGTAAAAATTGTGATATATTATTATAAAAAAAAAAAAAATGTATATATCCAAAAATGTTTGCATCATTACTCCAGTCTTCAGTGTCACATGATCTTCAGAAATCATTCTAATATGCTGATTTGCTGCTCAAAAAACATTTCTGATTATTATCAATGTTCAAAACAGATGTGCTGCACAATATTTTTGTGGAAACGTTGATACATTTGATTGATTTTGAAAAGAAATTTGATACATTTGAATTTGAAAATTTGATATATTTGAAAGTTCAAAAGAAAAGTATCTATTTGAAATAGAAATCTTTTGTAACATTACAAATGTCTTTACTGTCACTTTTTATCAAATTATTGCATCCTTGCATATAATTCATCATCAAAAAATCATTTGTAATTCTTTTCTAAAGCAACACAAAACTAGGTCAGATTTAGAAAAATGTAATAATTAGGAAAAAAAATACATTCATTAAATACTGAGCCAGGGAATGTAAAGACGCCCAATAACAACAATACAGCAAAAGTGATTTAAATGTATTAGTGGAAGGATAAAGATAAAGGACACTAAATCATAGCATCTAAAGCTGAATCTGAGAGAAAATGATCAGCATCTACAGGACAATGAAAGCTGTAGAAAAGTTCACCAATTAAACAACATGAGAAACCAAAAAGCACAGAGAGCTATCTGTAGAAAACTGGATTCAAACTCTAGTTGAATGCTCATTTTATCCCTGTTTGAATCCAATTAAGTAACCAAGCATTTCTATCCGCAGTAAAGCTCAGTGAGCGGTTTGTGACAAACTGACCTTACTTACAACATCCAGCTCTCTCTTACACGGCGCTTCCAGCTCATTCATGCGACTCTTTTCCACGATCCTCTGCCTCTCCAGAATCTGGACTGTGCCTGGAACACACACACACACACACACACACACACACAGAATACACACGTGTGACCATTTATGTACAGCATATGTTTTCTGTACATACCTTTATTTTAGGAATAAAGCTTTATTTACTTGCACAGTAATAATTGCAAGGATACTCATCCTAAAAGTTTAACTTTAATTAATCATTTAACCCACATAATGCATTCAAAATCTGTAGAAAATTTTCACAGAAGAATCGTTGCTTTATAAAACGGTCATAACTTCGTCAATAGGCATACATATAATGTTTATCAACAACATTCAGTGCCAAAACTGTGTGAGATAAGGGGAAAGGCTAAATATACTGTATTTTACATAAGTTTTTAAATTCACAGAAAATTTAACAAAAATTATTTGACTCCTAATGGTACTCCATATGTATCAAAATTACCCAAATAAATAATTAAATGGTTATATCTCTTAAAAATAATTGCAAAAAATCTGGAAAATAAATAAACGTGTATTTTTAGGGTCTTTTAACACTTGAAAAGTTTTGTTCCATAACTAAAAACTATGCAGTTTTTAGAAATTAGTATGTATCTCTTGCAGATCAAAACAGACCCGAATGCATTATGAGGGTTAATAAGAAGAGACAGACGTTATGTCCCTGCTCACCGTAGAAATGCCCGAAGCCCATGCTGATGGCGATGAGCAGCGCTAGTAAAATGCATTTGTTCAGGGTGCCGCTGACGGGAGCAGCGCGTCCGTCCAGATGAGCTCCTATCTCCTCAAACAGCTGATGGAGAAACACACGAGCAGGATTTCAGAACATGCACAATTAATGTCGGTGTTGCGACAGCTGGATACATTAATGAGGGTTTCATATCTTGGTTGCATCAGAAAGAATAGGTTCATTGTAAACAAATCAGTAATGTTTTGTATCGCATATGTCCATCGTTTTCCAGCAAAAGTATCTGTTTATTTTTTATTTTTTTATTTTTAAATATTTATTGGTATTATCATTATATATTTGAATAAAAATGTTATCTATTTACATTAAAAAGGGCAGTACACTAAAATATGTTTAACATAATTTCAATAAATAACCAATGTGTAAACAAGGTTATTACAGTTAACTAAAACGAAAATCATAAATAGGATTTTTGTCATTTGATAAAATAAAATAATAAAATAAAGGTAGCTAGGGAATATTTCTCATTTTTATTTAGTTTCACTTGATGCATTAAAATAACTAAAGCTCTCTCTCTCTATATATATATTTTATTTTTTAATTTAACAGTTTATTTTTTAAACAACAAAAATTAAATAAATATGGCAAATAAACGTAATTAAACCTTAACAAAAAAGATTCATCTAAACTAAACTAAAAACTACAATTACAATGAAAATACAAAAAATATTTATAAAAAAAATTATTATACCTAGATTTGAAATTACTGAATTTCTTTTCCAGTGAAAGCATGTTTATGAATTTATATCTGTCATGTCGTAACATTATTTATTGTATAGTGTAGTTGTATAATTTCCAGCTATTGTTGCAAATTCAAATAACTAAAGTATTTGTTTGATATAAAAAAAAACTTTTTTTGTATTGTGCTCATATCTCATATCTATCTGATTTGTATTGAGTGAGTAAACGCTGGAGTGATGAGTTGTTTTGAGACGCAGCACCTCGGGCTCCTGCGGGTCTCCAGGCTCTGAGCCAGCGGTGCTCCTCCTCACTCTGCGCCTCCTCACCACAGGACTGGCCTTCACCTCACCCTCCTCATCCTCACTGCTGCTGTTACGGTCGTCTCGCTGCACAGGCTGATCCGCTGGGAACACTGAATAAAAACACACACAACCCAGAGGAATTAGTACACACACACACACACACACATACATGGTGATGACGTCCCATTGACGTCTGCTGTTTTTAAATGAAGCCAATTATAATTACCACTGTTGTGAAATAAATAAATAAATAAATAAAAACAGCAGTAAATAGCAATATCAATAAATAAATAACAAACAGTAAAAATGCAATAAATAAATAAATAGCAATATGTAAGTGAATGGATAGACAACAAGTAAATGAATACATAAAAAAGTTGCAAAAAGTAAACAAATAGCAATAAGTTAATAAAAATATATCACAATATTTAATAACAAATAAATAACCATAGATTAGACACAGACAGACAGATAGGATTGAACTATAAGGGTTGTGTTGTCACAGGCTTAGATTTCAAGACATTATTTAGTCCCTTTACAAAGACAAACTCATCACAGGGACTCACCAAAAGATCTGCAATGTAGGTTAGTGAGGTTTTACTTACTTTTAGGCACCAAACAGCAAAATCTACACACGCACACACACACACTTCACATGCCACGATGCAGCACAGGAAAACCGACCTGTTTACGCTAGTGTAACAAGCTAATCGACTAAACCAGCACACAACTGCTCCAAACACACAGCTGCAGGCCTAAAGCTTTGTGAGTGTCTGCTTTGTATTCTCTGTTAAGCTACTGTGTCAGCGCTAAGGGATATACTTCATACAGAGGGAGGAAATGACTTAAGCATACTGGAAACACACCTCATGCACCAAGATCCTATAACCACAGATGAATATCAAATAAGTCAATATAGGTAGGTGTGTGTGTGTGTGTGTGTATATATATATATATATATATATATATATAATACATATATATTACACTTGAGGTTAAGGGTCACTCTGTGTCAAATAAACCAAATTAAATCTACACACGTACACACACACACTTCACATGCCACGATGCAGCACAGGAAAACCGACCTGTTTACGCTAGTGTAACAAGCTAATCGACTAAACCAGCACACAACTGCTCCAAACACACAGCTGCAGGCCTAAAGCTTTGTGAGTGTCTGCTTTGTATTCTCTGTTAAGCTACTGTGTCAGCGCTAAGGGATATACTTCATACAGAGGGAGGAAATGACTTAAGCATACTGGAAACACACCTCATGCACCAAGATCCTATAACCACAGATGAATATCAAATAAGTCAATATAGGTAGGTGTGTGTGTGTGTGTGTGTATATATATATATATATATATATATATATAATACATATATATTACACTTGAGGTTAAGGGTCACTCTGTGTCAAATAAACCAAATTTCAGAAAGTTACTTGGCTCAAATTTTTGATTTTGTTAATATTTTTTCTGAAGAAAGACAAACATAAATAGTGATGATAGCCAACATATTAAATGTCATATGTATATACATCTATTGAGTAATCCACTATTTTGTAGAGGTTTACAAAATAGTAAACCTCTATTATAATTAAATTAAGATACCAAAAGAAAGGTCTGCGAAGAACTAAAATATAAAAGAATATTAAAAAATGCCTTTAATGATTATTGAATTACAGGCATGCAAACTTCGGGGGGGCATAAAGAAGTGGGTTTTTTTTCGATTTTTGAACTGTCACCATTGGCATATAATGCAAGAAAGACTGCTACATATTTTATTAGAGACCTATCAATATCTATGTAAAAGTGACATGATGCTGCCATCTTTCTAACACAATCTGGCTGCAAATCTCAGGTGAAAACTGTAATTTTTACTCCTCTCTACAGTGGATTACTCAGTAAATATTTTCACCTTGCTTCTACAGAAAAAATATGAACAAAATCAAAAACCAGGGACCTCTGGTTGAGTTGACAGAATTACCCAACACTAATTAACTCACAGTCTAGTCGAGATGTGGATTTACGACACATTTGACAGCACATAGCAATGTAGGTCAAACAAACACATCATGGTGGCTTTACACGTGTTATTTCCTCTCACAGCCATTGGCTGGGCGTTTCATCAGCCAGGTTAATGTGGCAGAACCTCACAAACACGCTGGCGCTCCTCAGAGCTTTATCAGCATGCTGTCAGAGCACCTGAGAGAGAGAGAGAGCTCTGCAGATGGCTGCCATATTCCCACAGTGTCCTGGAAAATCCCCATCCGCTCCAACACCAGTCTGCTGCCGCTCCGGGAGAGAGAGACCAACATGACTTTGTGTGTTATCAGGGCCAATGTCATGAAAACTGATTCAAATGTGTGGGTCATATTCAACCGCAAAATCAAAAGAAATTATATTTTGCAATAAAAAAAATCACGCCTATTTAGGACAATTAAAGTGCCCCCATTATGCCATTTTTAAGGTTGCTAATATTGTTTTTTGAGTCTCCTAAAACAGGTTTACATGCATGCAAGGTCAAAAAACATGTTAGTTTTCTCAAAAAATTGATTTAATTTTACCTCATGTCTAAATGATTCGTAAACGACTCGTGCGAAGCAGTTCAAAGAACCAGTCTCTCTAAACCCCTCCTTTCCGTGAGCCCTCACTGCTGTGATTGGTCAGATGGCGCAGTCCCTTGTGATTGGTCCAGAGCCGTACAGAGATTGGCTCTGGATTGGTTTACCGCGTACAGCGCGTGTTGGAAACAAAACGCCCATTGCCATGACGGAATGACAGCCCTGGAGACTTGTCAATACATAGAAAAGATGGTATCGATTGTACCTTACCAATTCTATCTGGAGTCTACCTCCAAAGAACGACCGGAGCA
>NW_015647021.1:238970-241112 GCF_001515625.1 Sinocyclocheilus rhinocerous
GTGACGTAGAGCCGTAACAGAATAAGATTCGAATTCCTGACGACTCGTTTAGACGATTGCAAGCCGACTCTTTTTTTTGATAGACAATAACTTTATTTATCATGCACTGTCGGCTTCACAACTTTGCAGATAGTTTATGTTACAGCTACATGACACACTGCATGAAAGGCAATATTCGAAAAGGCATAATAGGGGCACTTTAAGATATTTTGCTTTTTTTTCAATAAAATTAAGCATATTATTATTATTAAGGATTATATGTAGAAATGTATGGCAACTTATTTCCACTGAATAAAAAACTCAAAAAGGTAATTGCAACTTTTTAATCTCACAATTCTGAGTCTGACTTTCTGAGCATTACGAGATATAAACAGAAATTGTAAGAAAAGTCTGAATTGAGAGACATAATTGCGAGAAAAAGTGACTTCTCACAATTTCGAGTTTATAGCTCATAATTTAACATCTCACAAGTCAGAATTTTTTTCTCAGAATTGCACATTTATATCCATATATAATTGCTGTGTAGTTTTGTCACACAAGCTTGATGCTATTATTATTTTTTTGGATAAAAAATTTGTTTTTTTATTTAGATATCATTAATAATAATTATTATTATTATTAATTGCTACATAAAAATATTAAACAAATATTAAACACCGAAACATAAGCTGCTTGAGTATAAAAGAACACGATGCCATATTCTGAAAAACGCAACATATACTAATTTAAATAAATATCGCAGACTTTGCAATTTGATAACTGCACTAAGCTTTATTGTGATTTCGGGTTTTATTTCGATTGATCACATAGCCCTAGATTTGCATGCTATCTTTCTCAGCAACAAACAAAATGAATACAAACCAAACTCTGCCATCAATATTCGCAATTAAAACGCAACTGTGATCAATACCAAATAAATTCCAACATGATTCGTTTCTTTAATTTGTAAAGTGAGACTTTAAAAAAATCCCACGGCTAATTACAACATTGCAGTGGTGTTCATATGCATGAAAACACGTTTTCCACTCACTCGTCTCCGACTCTCTAAACGTGTACTGGCTGCTCGACGAGCTTCCGAGATCCTCGAGCTCCTCACTTCCTGCTTCCTCCGCCTCCTTAGCAACAGGCTCCTCCCACGAGTCAGTCTCCGCCTCCCGAGAGTCCGCCAGCATGATGATGTCAGAGTTCTCACTGGAGGAGCAAAGGATCACATGTTCTTCTCCACCCGCCTGCAAGAACACATCAATGCCACTTCTTTAAGCCAGATTACTGGAGAAATCCTCTCTGCAGAACAATAACACATGCCAGGAGGTCATTTTCAGGTTTAATCGCACCTCTCGGGCCGGTTCCGCCTCCGCCGCCACCTCATCTCTCAGTGTGAGATCTAGTGAGGACTCTCCCAAACTCTCCTCACCCCACTTGGCTGAAAAAACAAGCTCAAATATTTCAAACTTGTTTGACCACTTCTGGATTTACACATTACATTCATCCTTTTGCGTTTGTGTGCTGACACACGTGATTAACCACACACTAATACTGCATTCTACCTGAGTGGTAATCATTAAATTCATGCCACAAAACCTGACCTCTAAAACAACATAAATAGCTTTGTCTTTATTCATTTTGAATGACATCCTCACCATCAGGTACGTCTGGAGCACGGCTAACCGCTCCATCCTCACACTCTCCGGCGTTATCCGGCCCCAGTGTCTCAATATCCGAACCCTGTGACACACACACACACACACACACACACACTATGGCTTATCTTTAGAAGTGTTAAGCTTTTGAAAGTAAGTTTTTGCTTAATAAACAGTATAAAAATCAGCTTTATTGGTTTTTGAGCATTGATGAAAAAAGTAGCAGTGATATTAAAGTCAAAAATGTAATTTTTATGTTTATATTTATTGTTTTATATTTCTATACAGTGTGTGTGTTGATAGATAGATAGATAGATAGATAGATAGATAGTTTATAATGTACACATATATATATATACAGGTGCATCTCGATAAATTAGAATGTCGTGGAAAAGTTTCAGTTTCATTTATTTCAGTAATTCAACTCAAATTGTGAAACTCACTCATTAAATAAATTCAATGCACACAGACTGAAGTAGTTTAAGTCTTTGGTTATTTTAAT